>NC_056740.1:95890768-95900768 GCF_019279795.1 Protopterus annectens
TCATTGAAACAGCATTGAAACCCACATTCAAAGAAAATATGTTTTGCCAGTGGCAGATAAAGATTAATTTTGGGCTGTTTTCATATCATAGGTCCCTTGAACACAAAACATACACATGCTCTTTGATACACCTTCTTGACTGTATTAAATTATATTCCTTGTACAATACAGTACAGTTGTTAGAGGGCATTTTAAATTTATTGTTTTGAACATTTTTCCAGTAAACAATGAAACAAAATGCATGCACCAATAATGACAAAACTGCCCAATTCAGAACATTTCCATCATAAATGTCTACTCAAACTTCTACAGTCCACCAGTATCAGTAAATATGCATGATCTCTGAAGAGGTAAAAGTCATCTAAATAATTCCACATGAAAGAAATCTGTTAACTAATGAAGAGGTTACTGCTAGCAAACAACTTTATATGTCATTGTTTCATCTACAAATAAAGTGCCTGTTGCCCTTGAGGAATAAAGTGCCTATGTTGCATTAAAAAATGATAATGCTAGTAATATCACAATAGGGAATGGATGGCAAACTGATAACAGGTTCATAGTTACTAGTATCTTCGCCAAAGAGGACTGCAGCATCAATCCCCTTTACAACAGAGTACAGTATCAGCAATGGATCTACCTACTGTGGGAGTAGAACCCACAGCCTTCTGCATCAAAAGCAAGTACACTACCTGTTGTGCTATTTACAATGTAAGCAGACTTGGCATAAGCAGCACTAAACTTTTGTTCCCCTGCAGCTCTCAGCTCCTTATAAAATCTACTCAACACTCAGCTGTATCTCTGAACTTTGCAGCACAAGAAATCTGGAAAAAGCCAAAATGTATTTGTGGGGGGGGGGGGGACCAGGGACACATTTTAAACATTGCTTGTATAATGTTGGAAAGTTGCTAGAATAAAATGCTGTGTTACCACCATACATTTCGCTGCCAAGTATTGAACCCAAGACCCTGTGCAAAACAGCCAGAGTAACATACCACCATGCCAAATCATCTATTTTTATGAAAGAAAGGAAGACTGAAACTTGAATGGCTACCATTTAGTGAATTCAGTTCTCACCATAGCTGTCAACATCTTAGCACAAAACACCTGAACAAAGCCAGTAATGGGGGAATACAGCCCCCAAACATATTCAGTGAGTTCAGTTATCACCATAGCTCTCAACCTTGTCACAAATAACCTGGACAAAGCCGGTAATGGGGGAATACAGTCCAAATAATAGGGACAAATACCCACTGAGGACACTTGAGCAAACCCACACAAACACAGGGAGGACATGCAGACTCCACACAGAAGGCACCCCAGCCAAGAATCAAACCAGACAACCCATAGCTGTTAGGCAACACTGCTGCCACTGCACCACTGAATTACTGACTATGTTAAGTAAAGTAACAAAAATACAGAAACCACAGATTTTATGAGGAACAGAACAAATATGACTATGAGGCAAACATCTGCACATATTTTACAAATGGTGGTGGGTAGGGAATTCAGGCTCTTGTCACTTGGGCCCAAGTACAGGGGTCAAGCCTTATTCTCTGCACACCACCATTAAGCAACTGGGGCATTTTATACACACACACACACACACACACACACACACACACACACACACACACACACACACACACACACACACACACACACACGTGTATTCATTCACTGTCAGAGATTCCAGAAAAACTCACTTGAGTAAAGTAAAACATAAAATGATGTGGTCATGCTGAGATATTCAGTGAAAGAGCAGCAAGAATAAATAAAATAAAATAATGGGTTCAGCTTTGAGTTGCATGTAATCATCTGGAGGACATCTGATGTCCAAAGATATTTATTGCAATAAACAGTGAAATGGGGGCTCAACTCCAGCCATTGAGACTGCTAAGAGAGCTTTGTTACTAGTATATTAGGAGCACAAAAAAGACACACATGCATGCGCGTGCACACACACATATACATACACACACACACACACACACACACACACACACACACACACACACACACACACACACACACACACCTCTCTCTCTCTCTCTCCCTCTCTCACACACACACTCTCATTAAAAGAATTTCTGAGGTAAAATTGATTTCTGAGAATATCTGTTAAAAGTACACATCATTATAGCTGTTGTCTTTCTGAAACTTAACAAGCTCATAAATCACAGGGCATCTTCCTCATTGATAAATAAAGCTTAAACATTGTGGTAAGCTCTCAAGCCCCATTGCACACACACACACACACACACACACACACACACACACACACACACACACACACACACACACACACACACACACACACACACACACCACAAATACATAAAGCTAACCAACATAAAATGTATATTTTATTAATTAATTCTGCAAAGAAGAAAGCATTTCAATTACAACATGCCAATAACCCCAGGCTATTTTTACAGTAGACTGGACATAAATTTAATGCACAATACTATCAGATGTTTTAGATTCTACAAAACAAACCCACAAGCTCTGAAAATTAGGCAGAATTCTCCAGATGTAAAAGCAAAGCACAAAAGCACAACCTTGTTAAAAGCATTTTTACAGCATACAAGCCTCCCTCCCCCAAGATGTAGAGACTGTACCACACACATATTCTATCTCTAAGATAGCTATAATCCTCCTATCACACTTAATTTCTTCTTGTTTTGGGACTCACACAATTAGTCCCGAACACACAATGGGAACCCACTATGAGAAGCTAGGAATTTCAATCTTTAGTCCCTTCTCTCACAACTTGTACAGTGACAGGAAGTCAGGAAATACAACCTTTCTAATCAGATTTAATCTGTTTTAACTCCCAAGATATTTTAAAGTTCATAAAATACTTCCAAATAAACCATTTAAATAGCATAGGAAATTGAAAGAGAAAAAATAACTGGAGCAAACAAGTGATGTCGGACACAACAGAAAGTCATATAAACCATTAGAAAAATGTTTTCTAAAATAAAAAAAAATGCATAATATTGAGAATTCAGTAAGTTATGGTAAATGCCTGGAACAGATATTTTCCATCTCCTCCACAGATCAAATAAGAACACAGTAAAATAATCCCTAGTAATTACTTAATTTCAGCTAAAATATTAGATCACAAAACATTAACTCTAAATTATTGCCTCTCACAAAATCATATTATAAAATGTACACACACACACATCCTGTTTCTGCAGCGATCACACACAGTCCTTCATAAATACTCTACCTGTTGCGATCAGCTCTTCTGTAATGATCCTGCAGCCCGATCGGTCCTCCATAATGGTCCGTGCATGCCGTTGGGTCTCCCACAATATCCTGCTGGCCCACGCATGCCGTTGGGTCTCCTGCAAGATGTGAGGAGGCTGGAGCCTCCCACTGTTGGTCCAGCCTGCGGGCGATGCAGTCCGGTGACCTTCCAGTTTGTGTGGTCGTCACCGAACAGACCTCTGGGCTGGAAGGGCAGAGTTTCCTGCCTTCCCTATCCAAACTGCCTAACTGAGCAGTCTGGAGCACGGAATGCCTGAGCATGCATGCTTAGAGTTCTGGTCTGCCTAACACAGCAGTCAGGAACTAAGCACGCATGCGCGGAGTCCGAGAATTTTCATTTTTTTAATATGTTCTACGGCGAGAATTTTATTTATTTAATATGTTCTACAGCAAATTTATACAGGTGGAGGGACCCATTTTACAGGTGGAGGGGCTGTAGTCCCGCAGTCCTATAGCACGAGCCACCCCTGGTCCCAAACAATACATTTGGTGCTGGCAACATTATAAAACAAAAGGAAAATATCTCATACAAGCACTCTTACTCCAAAATTAGTCCACATTTTTATGATCAGGACTTCCACTTGTACTACAGTTTGTCTGAGCTGAACCAGAGCTGTGGCCTTAGTTTGTCTTCCCTTCACACAAGCATGCTTCAGACTTCTATGGATTTGTACACACATTTCTCTCTGCCTCTGATACTTTGTCCCACCTTAAGGAGATGCAAGATCATGGTTGGAGCCACTCAAATAATTATTAAAGGCATTTCCTCATATAAGTAGCATGCTTTCCTCCATATTACATAACAGTCAGATGCATTCAAAAATGCAGAGAGGTAGCATTTTCAACATTGACAGCAGACATACTTCATTACTCTCAAGTACATTAGTATACTAAAGTATACCTATCAACTGCCATATTTTAGACTTGAACTGATGAGAACCACAGTGCTGTATTGCAATACACACACACACACACACACACACACACACACACACACACACACACACACACACACACACACACACACACACACACACACACACACACACACACACACACACACACACACACACACCTTTTAGTTTCCAGTTGATTTGCTTACAGAACTTTATGCAACACAGAGAAGTAAAATATATAATGTGTTGGGAAGATAAATGTATATGAATGATTGCTGATATTTAATAATGGCAATATAACTCCACCTGGAACAGTAGAATTATTTCATAATAAGGAGATGAAATAGGTTTACGTATAATAATAAATATATGTTTTGAAAAAATATATTTTCTTATGATGGTAATCAAAATTGGTCCATCCATTTATCAGTGTATCCAGTCATCCATTTATCCATTTCTTTTTCTAAAATACTTTTCTATCACCGTCCTCCTGTAGGATCCAGAGACATTCCCAGGCCACCTAAAAGATGTAATCCATTCACTGTGTCCTTGGCCTGTCTCATGATCTGCTCTGAATCAGCTCATTTGATTTCTATTTTACTAGACTGGCTGGCACCAGCTAAAAAGGATATTTAGTGAAAACTACTGACATTTATTTTGTTCTTCAATTTTAAGCTGTATTAGATTACCTATTTCCTATATTAGTTGTATTTGGGAATGTTACACACAGGTAATAAAGAATGTTATCGTTTGGAACAAATGCAGTTTTACTTTGCTGCTCTCTGCAATAGTCAGTTAATCATCACTGGACATTTGTTTTTCCTGAATAATATTGCACACTTCATTTTATACACTGGAAAAGCTAGCCAACATATATTTTGTTGAGTACATAATGCTAAAATGTAGAAAACATGTTTGATACATGCACATATATTTTTGAGAAATTTATCAGATTATTAAAATTTTGGAATTTAACCTTTCAAGCATCTTTGGGCATATTTACCAGTATTTTTTTAAATATCTACTCCATCTCCATTCATTTGCTTAAAATTTTCATCCCAGCTGAAGCATTGTTGTTTTTTTGATGTCGTGTAATTGTCATGTTAAGTTGATTCTTGCATTAGCCATATCATGTATTACACCTCCATCAAATAATAAATGGACACAAGTTTTACAGTTAGTACACTCAACGGCAAAACGTGGGGTGTCCTTTGAATAATTGCTCCACAGTTGATCAGCACACAATTATTCAAACCCCAAAATATCTAAAACCTTGGTTGGTTGCTATTCAAAACAGCAACACACCTAAAGTTCCAAAATACAAAAAACACCTCCACTGCCTAAGGTGGGAGGAAGACCGTATACCTTCAAAATGTATATATCTATGTATCTGTCTGTCTCTCTATCTATCTTTCTATACCAACTTCAAAACTGTTCAAACTTGTAGTAAAAGAAGGCCTAGAAAGTGCAACACTCATGTTCTTGCTCTTCTATAGGTTAATCTGCCATGACAGGAGGCCAGGGATCATTTAAGTTAAATATTCTGAGCATCAATCAATCATTTATCTTGTGACCAGCAGTAGGGCTCTCCCCACAAAAAAAGATATTTAAAAGACAGATATTTTTAACAAGTACTGCTATTATCATTTTTCCTTTCTGTCTTTTCTGCCCTTTCTAGCAGCTGTTTTAAACATAAATGACAGGTTATTAAAAAAAGTTGCAATGCATATGTCACCTGAAATTACCTACTCCTAATGTCTTCACTGGCCTCCAAAATGCGAGTGCCCCTTTTTCTGTGACAGAGTTAATAATATATGCAGCTTTTGTCATATCTAAACGTTTGATCTAATGTGGTACCTGAGCTACATTGTAATTAACTAGGCATATGAGCATAGACAGCATAAAGATGACGCCTGAAACTGGGACTGGTTGCCACATGGCACACTGATTAATGCAACATTATAGACAATTGAAAGATAACATGCATTTAAGTTAAGATGCGGTTATGTACAAATGTAATATAAGCAGGTCAGTTATCTAGCATGATGTCTCAGCTTCAGTTACACTCCAGTGCTGTAATCCTTCTAATCTTAAAAATGTTGTCTCTTAAACAATACGATTACAGCATTAGTTAGGGGCACAGATTATGCACAGTGTTATGCATGCTGATTTGCCATGCCCATAGTGTAAACTAGTTGTAGTACTTTCAGTGCTTTTCAGTGAAATAACTGGAAATTATATCATAAATTACATGTAGCGTTAGTAAGAGGTTAGCCAAGTGTCATGTGATACTATAATTGTTAGTAAGCTACATAAGTATTGCACTGACTGATTCAACAGTCAGCACTGGCATAAATCACAGCAGCCAACTATCAGCAGTCAGTAACATAGCGAGTATATGCATAGACAACTTGGATTTTATTTTAAAGATTACATGATGGGCAACACAACTGTACTGATATTTGGCCACTGTCTAGTACAGAGATATTGGTTGTTGTTTATATATTTATATTGTCATCGTTTATTTTTTTAAATATCACAGCAATCAAGTAACACAGACAGAACTGCATAGCCTCATATGATAGTTAGATGGACAAACACAATGCTGCTGGCAATATGTTTGTAACATGAGTGATTACTTAGATAGTGTATGTTTTTTACAGAGTATTACAAAATCAATATTTGCAATGTTTATAATGGCTTATAAAATGCAGTTTAAGACCTACAATCTAATGAACACTACTACTGTAAAGATTACTGTGAACCACCTCACTTAAAATTAGTTCTCCTGGGGGCTCTGCTAAGTCTGCTAATCTTGCTGGGGTCTGCTGATTCTACTAATATGGCTAGATTTTAGAACATCTGATTTTTTTTATTCCTGTGTAAATATCATGTTCCAGTCTTGCTGAGATCCCACAAACCTATTAATTTAATTAAGTTCTCCCCTCCCCCGGCTCTTGTTTCAGGTCATCCAACTAAATGTCTAATTTTATTACTCCTGTTGTGAGCTTCTTGACTTTGTTATATTTGTTTGACTCTGCATCTGTATTAGCCCCGCTGAAATTCCCTCAATCTGCTTTAGTCCTGTTGATTTGATAAAGCTATCAAGACTCCAGAATCTGATAGTTCTGTGTTGGGGGTTGACTCCTTTAATTGTGTTGTGGCCTCCAAAGTTCTGTTAATACTGCTAGGTGTCCCCAAAAGCTAAAATTGATTCACCTACCTTATCATGTATTTCCTTTGTGTGAAACAATGTATGATTGTTTCTCCTAGTCAAAAACTCCAAAATAATTTGTTTAGCATGTTACTTACTTATAACACATCATAGTAACTGAGTTATTTTGTTTGTCTTAATAAATAAAGTAGTGGTATTTGTTGATGAACTGTATATCAATGAAAGAGGAAGCAGTGAAGGACGAAAGATGCAATGAAGTTTATTATTTTGGACTGCATTAAAACAGGCATATTTTATATTTATATCTGTTGTAAAAATTTGACTTATGAACAGGCAGCATTTTTGGGGGAAGTGAAGCTAATGTACCATGTGCTAATTTGTTGAATCTTTCTTGGCTAATGTTGAAACTATATACTTTGGTTAACCACTGTTAAGTGTAGTTTGTGGATATTTTAGATAAAGTGCTCATGGTAGTCTGCTTCTTATGCTGAGAATACCTGTATATGGGTCTACTTTATCCGCTCAAAACATGAAAAACCCAAATCTGAATAGCGCGACACATAAAGAGCAAACCGCAAATACATCAAACATATTAAAGCAAAATTTAAAACCATGACCCAAAACCCTACTTCTAACCCTAAATTAAAGTACTAAAGCCCTACTGCTAACCCTACACTAACCCCACATACACAACTATCGATGCACTATCCTTAACCCCTCCCTAACCCTAAGGTCCGTAACTACCGCACACTTCTCCTACGGAGCTATACCCAAACAAACCAAATATTCCACACACATACACTTAAAACCCTACACTAAACCTCACATACATTACCTACACAAAATCTTACATACACTACCTACCTATGCACTTACCTTAACCCCTCCCTAACCCTAAGGTCCGTAACTATTGCACACTCACCTTACGGAGCTATACCGCAGATGGGCCAACTATGTGATTTAGATATTTCCACTTTTGCGGTTTCGTTCAACGTATTTGTGGTTCGCTCTTTACGTGTTGCGCTATTCAGATTCAGGTTTTTCAGCTTTTGAGCGCTTAAAGTAGACCCCCTGTATATCACTTACCTTGTGCATACATGACTATATGAATGGTTCTTATCAGTCAAAAATAAAAGATGAACTATATAACTTGTGGTAGTAAAATTACTTTAACATACCATGGAATTATTCAGATGAATTTTATGAATACAAAGTACAGGTGAGAGTGATGGCTGGATGAAGACACATGGTAATATTGCTATAAAAAGTCAGTTTCAGTGTGTGCTGTTTGACAGAGGACATTGCTTTCACACAAGCCAACTAGAAAAAAAGGCTTGAGGGGCAAAACATTGTGCCATTTTGTTAAATTATTGTTTCTGTTATGCACAGGTGACATGGTGACATGGTCGCTCCATGGTTATCAGATGTTGACCAGGTAAAACTGGTATGTAAAATACACATCTGGTACTGGGAAGAATACTGATACTTGCAGATCAAGGGGTTCAGGTGGATCTCATTAAAAACAGGACAGTGTGAGAATGGTGGTACAATGTAACACAGGTTCTAGCAGACCACATACAAGCATAGACTCTCTTTAATATACAGCGAGACAGACAGACAGACATGTGCACATAGACACACACACACACACACACACACACACACACACACACACACACACACACACACACACACACACACACACACACACACACACACACACACACACAGAGTCATGTAGATACATGGAGATGGCAATTCACACAAACAGCTCTACACCTGTCAGTACTGTAGTTATCTTGGTATCTGTCAGAGAAGACTCAGTAGAGCAGAGTCTCACTACAGATCACAGCTTTGCTCTACCCAGTCACACTGCCCAGTAGCACTGACCACACACAGACACACAGACACGTAGCTATACACATTGCACAGATACTCTGACGCTCACACAATCATAGAGATACAGACTCCTACATGCATACAGATACACATGCTTGTACTCAGAACCTGCTTAGGTGCAGATCCTGACTACTGCATTTAAATATGGTGTCAAAACTCTGGCTACCACATACACCAAAACTGTACAACTGGGCAGCCTATTAATGACTCAAGAAAATGTGTAGAAGGTAATGTTTGGTATTTTAACTGAAGCAAGCAACGTGTTACTTTTGTAGCAATCTAATAAGTGGTTTGCTACAATTTAAGAACAGAGCATTCATTGATTTAGTTGGTTAGTTATTTATTGTTTTTCAACTTTGAAAGACCTTTTTTGTCTTTTGTCCTCTACTTTGAGAATTTTTTTTTGCTCCTTAACTTTGAGTTGTGGGTGAGACTGCACAAGGTACCAGATAAACTAGATATAGTTCTGAGTACTTCATAGACAAAATGCAGACACTCATACCCCCCAAAAATCCCACAGTCCAGCTAAAGCAACCCCCCTGAAATCAGACCTACAAATCATTTTAATTTAACAATGCTAAATAAAAATAAAATAAAGTAAAATAGAGAAATAAACTGAAACACATACATTTTCTATTAATTACAATTTTAATAATTAATATGAAAGTAAGTTTATACACTGGACATATCAGATTCCCATACACATCTCCCCAAAAAAAAATACTTCCCATATAAATCAAGCACACAGAAATGG
>NC_056740.1:95905768-95910768 GCF_019279795.1 Protopterus annectens
AGCTAATAATAAGAATAAACATCACAGCGTGTGGTCTTTCAAATAACGTAGCAACAGCCCAAAAAAAAAAAAAAAAAAAACACAATAGTTATGTAATGTATGATTTGAGTAAATCAAGACATAAAATATATAATCATTATATAAGATGAAGCATTCTGCTGAATTTAGATATTAAAGACAGGATTTAATAACATGGGCTTGTGTATAATAACACTACTGTTTTAACTTGTCATAAATGACATACGCTACATTGAACATCAAGGGGAAGCATGATTTTTTCATATAAGTAAATGTGCATAACAAGTCATACAATTGCTCTAACTTGAATTGTGGTTTTGTAATACATCTTGGCCATACATAATACTTAAGTTGTTACCAAGGTAACTAATGTTTTATACATGACATCAATCTGACAAAGTTATTCAAGGTAACAACAGAAGCCTGAACTAGGAATGTCACAGAATGTAACAATCACATTCTGAACAAATAGTATCAAATTGACAATAATCACTCAGTTTAACCTTTGCTGAGTATACAAAATAAAATGTTGCCATTTAAATCTAAAAACTTTCAGTATATGCATAAAATGGCAATTTATAAATATGGAAAGGGAACTTGTAATCATTAATCACAATAAGTGAATTTGTTGTTTTTAACCTATAATTTCACTGATTTTATAATAAGAAATGACAGATATGAAAATCCTTATGTGTAGGAAATGGGGGAAGAGGGATCACTGATAATTAAAATGCACTAAGTTTCATCAATGTTTACATAAAACTTGATGCTTTAAGTAAGTTAGCAACAAACAAAGTGATTATTTAAATGCTGGCAAACAATGAAATATACCTTCGGATATATCTAGTAAAATTACATTGCATTATAAACATTAGGTATAAATATTATTAGCATTTATTTATATTAAGTAATACGTTTTGAAAGACTTCACCAATAAGTGTGAATATGTTAAATAACTGTGTGCTATAATCTTTTACTGAGGTTTTATATATGATACATCCTACTTTACTATAATTGAATTGCTTGTCATCCATCTATCTTTCATGTAAATATTAATTGCTTATACAATACGTATATATTTATATTGCATTAGAATTCTATCTAATCTACAATAGTACTATATCTGTTCAAAATAATATAAGTATTGCTTATTCCTATTCCAAATATTCTCCATATGATAATTAAATTTATGGAGCTCAGATGTTCTGGATTGTCAATGTATGAGTGATAATCTGATGGATTTAAGTTTATCTATCAGATTAAGAATGATTTTCATTACATGGCTAGTGTGGGTCTTAGTTTTGTTAACATTTATTAGTTTAAATTTGTTATTTCAGAAAAACATTTTTAGTATGCCTGACCAAAACATTACTTTATTGGTAAACACTCAAAGTATAAAACTGATAACTTCCTTTAAAAGCTCAAACATATACTTTATAATTATAAGAGGAAAATGTTTAATGTTTAATAGTCACAATAAAGCAAAAAATACATAGTCTAAATAACCTAAGATGGATTTAACTTTATTATCTTTAAATACCAATGGCTTAAACAATCTTAGCAAGAGATCATATCTACTGAAATATTTAAAACTGAACAAAGCACAAATTGTTTTCCTTCAAGAAACTAATTTCAGAACAAATGACAATTACAAATGGAATCCTAAGAAATACATGATATTGGTGTAGTCCACTTATAAGACAAAGACAAAAGGGGTAACAATTTTATGGAAAACAAATGTGATTAACCCAGAAATCATTTATAAGTATGAAGATAAAGAAAGCCTTATGGCATTAGTAATAGTTAAATATAATAACAGAATATGGACTCTAGCCAATCTATACTGGCTCCCAGGCATTGGATCAGGAACTGTTAAAAAATACTTGGATTTCATTTCCAATAATTATAAAGGCAACTTAATATTAGGAGAAGATTTTAACTGTATATCTGATATTTCTGAAACTACAAATAAAAGACCGCTGCATACATCTGCTGTATCAAAAGCTTTAAACAAATGGGCAGAATCATTTCATCTTGTACATGCTTTCAAGTTTAAAGAAGATAAATCTTTGTTGTTTTCCCATCAAGATCACAGATTTGGTACCCGAACTAGAATAGATAAAATATTTGCTGCCTATGTCTTACACTCTAAAATCATTAATTGCTCAATCACTCCCTGCCCCTTTACAGACCACAATTCATTGATACTAAAACTTCACAATGGGTGCTAACCATTAATCTTTAACTCCAGAATTCCAGTATATATAACTACAATTAAAACATTCAAACCCTGGTTATTATCTGAATTACAGTTCTTCTTAGATATTAATTACACCACAGAGATACATAAAATAATTATATTAGACTAATTAAAAGCTTACATATATGGTAAAACCCTAACTTGGTATAAAAAAAAATAAGAGAATGGGATTCTGAATTATTAGATCTACAATCCAAACTTTTGTCAGTAAAACCTGAAAAAAATCAAAATCATTTGGAGATGAAAAAGAAAGTAGAAGTATTAATAAATACAGTGAAATTCTAACATATAAAACTAGTTTAGCTTTAGAAAAACTAAAAATTAATACCTTGGTCACTTCTCCCAAATATCTATCCACAAGAATCAAAATACAATCAAAAGTTAATAACATTGAAAGTATTTTCCATGAAAAGAAAGGGAAAAATGTCTCGGATATAGATGACAATCTTGATGCCTATAGAAATCACTATATGAAAGATTTCCAAAAAGAAACTATACACGTCGATCAATTAAATCTAGATGAAAAATGTTCTAATATAAAAAATATCAGAAAAATTAAAACTAGATCTGCAAGCACCCATATTCTACAAAGAGATTACAGATACAATAAAAGAGGGTAAAAATAATAAAGCTCCAGGTATAGATGGCATAATTATGGAAATATATAAACTTTTTCCTTCAAAGATACTATTCCTCATCCATAAAACTTTATTAGAAATTCAGTCACAAGCTTTAATACCACCCTCTTGGAGATATTCCTTAATCACACCTATCCTAAAGGAAAACAAATGCCCAAACCTCTGTACCTCATATAGACATATATCATTATTAAATAATGACTATAAGATATTTATGACAATATTAACTAACAGAATGAAAATACCACTATCGAAAACAATAAATAATGATCAAACTGGATTTATATAGCATAGACACACATATGACAATATTAAAAGGATAATCTCTCTTATAGATTATGTCAATAAAGAAAATAAAGAAACACTCATAATTGGCTTAGGTATAGCAAAAACCTTTGATTCCCTAAATTGGGACTATTTATTCAAAATTCTGGTGTTATTTGAATTTCCTCCTTCCTTTGTTCATCTACTAAAGAATATATATACAAATAATTTAGCGTATGTTAAGATAGGTCCTGTCACCTCTGAATCTATACATATAACAAAAGGTACGAAACAAGGATGTCATGTGTCATGATTCTGTTTGCTTTGGCTATTGAAATACTGGCAGATTCAATACGTAACAATACAAAAATCAAAGGAGTAGATGTTTATGAACAATACAATTTTAAAGTAATGCTCTTTGCTGATGACATATTATTAACATTATCCGATACAAAAGAGACATTAGAAGAATTAGATATTTTTATTGACAGATTTTACAGGACTTCAGGACTCCATTTCAATAAATCAAAATCAAAATTTTTATTTTCAAATAAAAAAAAAAGAATTGCAGATGAAGAGGAATCACATTATAGGGAAACAGGAATCTACCTTAAAATATCTAGGAATTGAGTTATGCAAGGATAATAATGAATTAGTATAAAAAAACTACAATAATATCATCAATACAATTAAAATCTCTCTGAAAAAGTGGAACAAAATAATATTAACATTTGAAGATAGACTGCAGTTAATAAAAATGGTTTTACTACCCAATATTCTATATATAGCTTTGGCAATACAACTGTTACCAGAAAGGAATATACTCAAAGAAATAAACTCATGCCTAATGACATTTTTATGGTTTCCCAAAAGAAACAGAATAGCTTTAATACATCATATCAGACCATGGAAACAGGAAGGATTAAACTTTCCTGATATAGAAACATATATAAAAGCATCAATATCTAAAACAATCTCATATTGGATAAATCCAAATTATTCTGCAAATTGGAAAGAATTACTACTGTAATATCAATAAATTAATTTGATTTACAAATAAAATTTCAAACAGATAAAAACAATTTGCCATTGCACATATTATGTATTAGTATGCAATATAACATAACTAAGCCCACTAAAACATATGATTAATTATTACATTGACTCATTTAGGAAAATTATTAATGCAAATATAGATTTAAAAATCTGGTTTGATCTTTTAACAGCATTCATAGTTACAAAGAGCTATCCACATAAAATATACAGAGAAATAATTAATTCCTGGCAACAGAAAGGATTTGTTTGTTGGTTTCAATGTATCAAAGAACTAAAAGTTCTGGATATGTAAACAATAGAAGCAACATACAAAATTCCATAACAAGACTGCCTAACTATGCAAAGCATTCTGATGTATTTGCAAGATTTATGCAGAATAATTAGTAATTCTTCATTTAAAGAATTACCTAAACTTATGAAATACCTATATGAAATCATATATAATGATTATGACATGGGAAATAGTATTTCAAAATTTTAGAAGATATTGACAAATTATAAAACAACACCCAAATCCTCATATTGGAATTATATAACAAAAGGACACTCATTACAGCTAACTGAAGAAATTAAATCAAATATTTAATTATCCATAAAACATACTTCCTTTACATAATACTGGAAAGTTTTTAATTGGAAATGCTTGCACAGAGCATTCTTAACTCCAGATGGAATTACTAAAATTAATTCTTCCACAAAGGGAATATGTTGGAGGTGTGAGCAAGTACACAATGTAGATTGGAATCGCATTTTTTCTACTGTGT
>NC_056740.1:95915768-96033268 GCF_019279795.1 Protopterus annectens
TACACAATACTAAATTTGCCCTGAACTGCTGTGAATAAAGCACAGCACATTACCATAGCTATTGCAACCTTTTATTACTATACCAATAACTGTTCAACATATAATCAAACACATGTAATGACAGAACCACCAACTGTATACAGTATTGGACCCCCCCCCACAATGGCATCGTCTGACTCAAGCACTATTGGTGCTTTTCCCCAATAGAGCACAGTATCTGTCTCCTCTCTCCCTCCCCTATATTCTATACTAGTCCAAAGCCTCAGGAAATCAGGGGGTAATCAAAAGGGGGTGATTTTTCTGCCCCATGATAGCCCACTAGGCAAATTTGCCCATTACCTCCATTTCCTGGCTATGTTACTTGTATATGACCAGCCTCAAAAAAAATATCAGCAACCTGAAAATGGTTAAAATAAACCTGAGAATTTTATAGCAGGTGTCAGTGCGTATCACAACAAATCCTGAATTGTCAAAAAATGATTCAAATTAAACAAATCATGACTGATAACCGAGAAACAAATGCCTTCTTACTGAAATTAGCCGGGATCTTTGTCCTGAAAGTCTCAGTCTTTCAATACATGAAAGGGTAGCTCTGAAGATACTTTGCAGATGTTCTAGTTAATGAGCTTCCTTGTAGTCTCTACTGCACTGATAGATGCCATGTTGTTCCAATGAAGTCTGAGAATGATGGTTGACCAACATACAATAGTATGAGACAGGTATGATGTATTAGAAACAAAACTCTGAAAACGTCTGATAAGAAATGTCTCAGATTCAAATTCAATATCTTTGACAACCAAACACAACAATATTATTTGTGATTTCCAGTGCTAGTGAATGGCTGACCATAAAAC
The DNA here is from genome assembly GCF_019279795.1 of Protopterus annectens. NCBI lineage: Eukaryota > Metazoa > Chordata > Ceratodontiformes > Protopteridae > Protopterus > Protopterus annectens. The sequence continues at coordinate 95,916,623 of NC_056740.1, forward strand.
AGGGGAAACTGGGGGCATCTGAATCCTGGCTAACCTTTCCATATCACCTCCACTATGAATGGGTCTAAACCCAGTTTGATACCATTGGATCTCGCAGATGCTGCCCTGGTGTCTAAGGAATCTATGAGGGACCAAAAATGGCAACTCAAACCAAACCTGCATGAAAACTGATACTCATTAGACGATATGTTGGCACAATTATCTGATGTATTTTAGAAAAGGGGCAGTATGACCAATGCCTCACCTGTTTTATAACCTCAATTGATTGTCCTTTTCTAGCTAAATCTAATGTCCTACCAATACAGAATTAGTGAGGAATGATGCCTAAAACTTGGAGATTCTGAATATGTAAAGCACTGAAAAGAAGTGAACCAGATGTTCTTGGGGGTAATCAAGCTACCAAAAGCCCTTTGAAAATGAAATCTGATGAGGAATCAGACCCAGAGATACTGAGAAGCAACTTTGCCCAGTGAACTGGACACAATAAAGTGGAAGGTCAGAAATCTAATTTGACTAGTTGACCATAGGTCATCTGGTCTGTTTTTAAATGATGACGTCAAATGGAAACAGAATGGCTGAAAACACAGCCCCCCCCCATATAAGTCCCAGAAGCAATTCTATGATGAGAAAAGCCCCAAAATATATTCAAGTGATAAGAGTTGCATACTGGCCATAAGAGTGGAGGTCCAACACTATCTTGGGAACACCTTCAAGCAGGCTGAGAAAAATGTTCTTATCAATGATCTGTGAGTTATGTTAATGGTGTCTTCCAAAGAAGCATATTTCAGTTGAGAATCAACTTACAATTGCTATCATTCACAGAAGAGCCTGCTGGGAAGAAGTAAAGGTGATGAATGACTCTATGCTGCCCAGGTGATTTCTTAGGTTTCAACACTAAGGGAAACATTTGGCATGGTGAAACATGAGGAGAAGGGAATGGGACTGAAATTCTGTCTGCTATAATTTCCTTGTTAGTGAGTTGAAAAAGAACTTGCTCTTTACCTATGATCAAATGTAAATTAGTATTGCAGCTTGGGAATAGCATATGCTTGTGGGAGAAAGCCAACTGAAAAGCCATCAATTAGTTCCTGGTGAACCTGGGTGATGGGGTAAACTGTTAACATACTATTCAGAACCACTACTTTGATGGGAAATGCTGATGATTTAATTATGGTGCAGGGCTCAAAGAAGTGACCTCTCAGTGGCCTCAGAAGGAAGTATCTTGGCTTGCCCCCACATTGGTTTCATCCACTATAAGACCTAACTCACTAGAAAGAAAATTCTTTCCACCTTAGCCCAACATTTTATAACAAGATAGGCCTTGCTGTAGTATCAACAAACATGCATAAAGTGGCATGATGGCCTGACACTGATCTGGCATGGACACCATTGTTGTAAGCCCAACAAGACTTAAGTCTATTGTGAGCTTCTTCTGACCTAGACACACCTGTCACCCTGGTCATACTGACCATTACCACTAGCCAAGTATTTACATGCCTCTTGTCCCACCTCAGGTTGGCATGTATGTGTTTTAATTTTCTAAACTTTTAGTTGCAACATAACCATGGCAAACCTCTTCTGAATTGCTGAGCTTCCTTGATGGTACTAAGGTAAGTGAGTAGGGGAAACACCAGATTGGGCTCCTTCTCTATTATTATGACCATAAAACATATAAAACCTGAAACCCCTAGCTGAGTTCCTTCTCCACTATTATGGCCATGAAACATAAAACCTGAAACCCAGCTGTCCCAATTCAGAACCCAAACTCTACCAAATTGCTTCTTCTCCATAAAAGCCAATGCAGACACAAGATCTTGGTTACCTGAAACCTCAACATCCGTAAGCTACTGTACACCCTTACTATGAACTTACCAAAACAATCCACATATTCCCTTTTAAGGACCTTATACTTAATTGCTGCCATATATGAGATATAATGGCTGAATCTGGTGTTAAAGTGCCAGCTCCTAAACCCATTTTCTGAACAGCATTGAAGTCTTAGCTTGCTAAGTGAAAGCAATAAAACATCCGGGAAGTCTGTGGACCTAATATATATAAATATGTCTGCCATTTCCCCAAATGACTGACCCTGAGCTTTATGAAAACCTTTCAAAACAAATCAAATAACTTATCTGTGACCCTTTTCTGACAAAGCCTCTAAGAATCTGTCTAAATATTCCTCTGCTGCCTGCTTTGAAGCTATGTTCTCCTCTATTGACTGAGAATCTCTGGCATTATCTGTTGGTGTGGGTGGTTCTTCCAGTAAAGCAGGTGACATTCCACAGACCTCTGTATTTAGTTTACTCACCTTCTTATGTCTCTTATTCCTGGGTTGCTTATTTGCAGGGGTTGCTTCCAAGGTATCCTCAGTGACATATTCTGGACTGTATCTTTTTCCGCAACTCTCAGTGGAACTCTCAGGAGACTGCTGATTACCTGCTTTGAAGTCCTCAAATAATGCCTTGGCCTGAGTTGCAATAGCTTTCCACATTGTTCGAAAATCCTTCATCATGATCCTAAAGAAGAAAAAAAAAATACTTAAATAACAAAAATGATTAGTGTTTTCTATAGTAACCTGTTAATGACAAGATCAATCGAGGAGTCTAGGCTATTCAGGAGACAAGCCTGCAGTTTTAAGGACAGAGAACATCCTGTTCGCTCTAGATTGCTAGTTAAGCTAGAATAATATCTGCACTAACTCCTTCCTAATATATTGTATCCTAATCTCCATATTCATAGCAAATAGTACACTTACAGACTGAATCCATATAATAAAATAAACTGATATGTACCTTGTTCTGCATGCAGTAGCAAATGTTGGATGCATACCCTCATAGATGCCATACTAAACAGGGAGCTTACAAAAGAAGAAAAGAACGTAAGCACCTACTCAGATCCTTACTAGGCAAAACACACTTGGTAACATGCTCAATTTGTCTATCATGGCAAATGGGAAAATGCAGAAACCTAGACCAGTATCCCCACCACTGTTGCTATAATTAACATTTTAAAATGTGAATTTATCTTGATTGACAGACACATATTACTAAAAAACCTACAAATCAAGGACAACTAAACATAAGAAAGCCTGACATGATGAAAAGGAACCTGTGATGTATCTTGACAAAACAGGCATATTGAAATAAAGTTAGACTATCAAATAAAACTAAAGATATTGGTAACTGCAGCAATAGTGCTATACAAATTTAATGAACCTAAAAAAAAAAAATGTAGACACAAAATCAGTATCTCTTTACCTTCCTCATACCCAAAACATTTGTTTATTATGTATTTAAAAGGCTGAGACCTAAACCACTGAGATACCCAATCTAAACAGAACCACATGTGCTAAAAGCCCCTAACCTTCACCTGTAAAAAGTTCATAATTTCCAAAACCAAGTCTAAGCATTTGCCTCTATCCCTATTAATACAAATGAACATGTATATTTGGGATGAAAAGGTTGAATTCCAATTAATATATAATAAAGACATTTAGGTTTAATGGTCTGTTAACCATATGACTAAATTTCAAACATTCCTGTAAAGGCATTGTCATATTATCAGTGCCTGTTATCAGGAATAACACAGATTAATAACATATCAGGAATAACACAGATTAATATCATATCAGGAATAACACGGTTTAATAACATATGAGGAATAACACAGATTAATAACATATGAGGAATAACACAGATTAATAACATATGAGGAATAACACGGATTAATAACATATCAGGAATAACACAGATTAATAACATATCAGGAATAACACGGATTAATAACATAAGTGAGTTGATAAAGCCTGCAACATTAAAATAACTGAGCACAAGAGGAAAAAGCAAATCCTATAAGATTACATACTGCTTCCAAATTATAACAAACAACCTCTTGTGGGGGCATGGAGTAAAGCTTAGTCTTAACTCCCTCTGAATACCATAAGATTTGTATTTATTTGTGCATTTATTTTTTAGTGAAATGAATTGACTGAACTCTTAAAACAAAGGAACGGCAGAGAAAAGAACAGTGAGAGCTGCTGACTAAACAAAATGGTTGTACTACAGTGTGGCGGGAGAAGGCGGAGTCTGCCAATCTCATGTTTTTCTGACTAAAAAGAATTCTGTGGCTCAATGACAGAAGGAAGAAAAACTCGGACATGGGCACCTGTAAGTAACACACCAAGCCCCAAACTGCTCCTCAGGCTAGTGCATACTTCTATAACTTATATTTTGACTGCCTATTTGATGTATTTTTAATACCAAAATGCTGAACACTCAAACTGTCAGCACAAAGCTGACTAATAACAAGATAAAGAGAAAGATTACTGAAAGCCCACTAGTAAGGCAGGTGGAAGTAAGTGAACAACCCATTTTTTTGTTTATATAATATTCTATATCCCCTTTCATGCATTGTACTCTGACTCAAATACACAGAAAAGAAGAGGGTTTCTCATATAATTGAATATTCCAATACCCCCCCCCCACAATTTTACAGGGCAGAACCCAGGGCACCTGTCTTTAAGGTTGAAACTGACACAACTACACCAAAGAAAGACTGGCTGAAAAAATTAAGCCTTATTAAATAACTTAAGAATATAGTTTAAATTAAGAGCCTATCCACCAATGTTGTATTCAAGGTCGCTGAGGGCAGGAAGCTGGAGTCTTGTATTATGAAAGTACACTAATGTCTAGCCACTTCACTAGAACTGAGAATCCCCTCCAGAGAGTGAATGTTTAACTCACTCTGTGCATGAAGGGTATTAATCCTTTTACCTAAACTTAGCCCTAATCCCAACCCACATACCTCTCAACTGTACAGATTTTTGCAGAATGTCCAGATTTTTGCCCCATATTTTTGTTCTGTTTCTCAAAAACTTGTGGTTTTCTGGCAAATATTTGGTTAATAATTGAGAGCTGAAGTCATAAAATAATGACAGACATTTAAGTTTCAGCCTTCATAACCTTTAGAAAATCCATGCGAAATGCAATTTTTTTTATTCTATCATCTTTCTAAGTTTGTAGGGGCAATATTTAAGAAGTGTCCCTATTTTTGGTCCTTTTCCCCCCATTATTTTTGGCTTTGTCCAGATTTCTTGCTCTTAGAGGTTGAGAGGTATGCCCACAATCATTCACACATACACACTACCTTTTATAATGCAATCTTGCACATTTTCACAGCCACCCCCTTTTCAGTCAAACACACATTTTACTGCTCACTACCTGCACTATAAAATGCTTGAATTAAATTAAATGTGACTTACACTAGTGCACAGTCACTCATTTGTGATGTCACCCAGTTTTTGTCACTTATTTGTGTCACTCATTTGTATTGTCAACCAAATGACAGGCTGTGATAGAGTGAGAAGGTTAGCAATCTTGGAGGATGTGAGAGAACAGCAATTACTCCTTCATGTTGTGAGGAATCAGATGAGATTTTGGGGGAATCTTGTAAGGATGTCCCCATGTGTCTCCTATGGGAGATGTACAAGGCACAGCTCATTGGGAGGAGACCCAAGGGCAGAGCCAGGATGTTTTGGAGGAATTATATCTCTCAGCCTGTCTGTGGATTTGGGGGTGTGGGGGATCTCACAAAATAAGTTGAATACTGTTGCTGTGGCTAGGAATGTCTGGCCTACCCTGTTCTGTTTGCTACCACAACAAGCCTCACCAGGATAAGTGGTTTAGAAAATGAATGCCGTATAAAGAAATCTTTATCAAACTGTGAATAATTTATATTGATCGAAACTGTATTCATGCTTATTGTCTAAAATGTATTATCTATTATTTTACTCTTTACTCATTTTATTGTGGAGCTTTTCTCCCTGGGCCTCGAATTAAAAGGGATAGATAGCTTTTCTACTCATTAGGACTATTCCAGTAAACAAATGCAAGAAATAAATAAAAATAAATAAATGAAGAAATAAAAGAAAACATGAATGAATTTTTCTATTGCTCGTAAGTGTTCCTTCATAACAAGCTATGAACTGACAGGTCTATATTATAACCGTGAAACCACACATACGCGAATACGGAAACGTCTACACATATTGAGTGAACCGCAAAAACACAGAATGTCCTGAACTGCGAAATTCTAAATGTCGACTCGGCATAGTTGCTCAACCACACTGCCCGCTAAGTATTACCTACCCAAACAAAATAAATAATCCACATACATACATTTAACAAAACCCTACTTCTAACCCTAAACTAAAGCTTACATATATTACTATGTATGCACTTACCTTAACTCACACCCTAGCCCTAAGGTCCGTAACTATTGCACACTTACCTTAAATACCTATACCAGAGAAGGGCCAACTATGATGATTCAACATTTTGAATTTTGTGCTTCAGGACGTTTGGGGTTTTCGCGGTTCGCTCAATATGTGTTGATGTTTCCATATTCGTGCAACTGCAGTTCCGGGGTAGTAATAGGTAACTGAACTGACACATACAGTAATAGATTAAATTTTAAAATAGATAAAAGACTGTCAAATGCTCTCTCTCAAACTGAAATCCCTCACTGCTGAGCCTTCCAAAGAATGACCATGCATCATTGGGGTGAAACAGCTTTTTAAAGCAACATAGTATTTGTTAACTATTAAAAGCAAATTATAAGCTCCAATCAGACATATAATGCAAGCATGCTTAACAATCTGACAACCCTTTATATGAAGTGGAAAGCAATCTTTAGTTGATATTTTAGAACATTTTACCTGTATATACCTTATCAAATGCTGCCTGCTTATATCTTAATGCAGATTTGTGGTTTTCCTTGTTGCATTACTTCTGCATTAATATTCTCTGTTTACTGTGTCATTTGGCCCATGACATGACTGAGAAAGAATCCCTGGAGAAGTCCATCTACCTGGTTAAAAAAATAATTAATAAGCACATAAATAAAAAGTACTGCTGTCCTGAGCCAATTAAAGAATGGATAGACTGCACTGTAGAAAGGAATAGGCCTTTGAATTCAAATAGTTATACAGTCAAACAAGGACTTTAGCTGTTATACATTTGGTCGATTTTGCACTGAAAGGTGCATCAGACATCAAACACTACGGAATATTATATTTTCTTTCCTTAACTAAATGTCAGGATAATCACTAAATCTGCTATTCTTCTAGCTGATGATGCACATGAGCCCTATTAATGCAACACATGTTTGCTTATTCATTTCTTTAAGGCTGATACCACCTAGTTGTATTTCAAAATGAAATCTGCAAAATAATTAAATTTACCATATGGTCTTGCAAGGAATTATGGTACTTATAGTACTTATGGTACTTATATATAAATGGAATGAACATGTGCTTGCTAGTCACAGCTATTAGAGGGAGTGTTGGTATAAAGAGGAAATAACTGCGTACTCATCTCAGTTATTTTGTGTCCCTGAAGTGAACAGCTGAGGCACTAACATCAACAATTTGTTAGGGCAGCACAGTGGTGCAGCGGTTAACGTTGTCGCCTCACAGCAAGAGGTTCTCCGGTTCGATTCTCGGCTGGGGTGCCTTCTGTGTGGAGTTTGCATGTTCTCCCTGTGTTCGCGTGGGTTTCCTCCCGCATTCCAAAGACATGCATCTGGAGCATTTCTCCCCGGGCCTCCGCTGAAAACAGGCTCTGTGGAACCTAGTCGGACATTCCCGGTCAACAAATGTAAAATAAAAATAAATAGTCAAATGGTCCCATACTATGACCTTATATTTTTCTTTACAGTGAATATACAGTATCCAGCATAAGGGTCACTGGGTTTTCTGTGGATTCTCTTGCTTCCTTCCACTTCCCTAAAACGTTAGCTAATTGGTTACTCTACACTGCCCATGTATATATTGCATTTACCTTTGCCCTTGTGGTCTATGTAGTGGCTGAATAGGGTCTAAGGAACAATTCAGTTGCCTGATTAACAACTGAATAAACTGAAAATTAAATTAAATTAAAGCATTGCTGCAAGAATCTATACAAGTTAAGAAAAAAGTCAGAGTAGATATTAGACCCCTAGGCAGCAGGCAGATCTTTTCTTAGCAGTCAGACATCCATATGGGTGCACAGATGGAGCATTTTGCCACAGCTATTAGAGGGAGTGTTGGTATAAAGAGGAAATAACTGCGTACTCATCTCAGTTATTTTGTGTCCCTGAAGTGAACAGCTGAGGCACTAACATCAACAATTTGTTAGGACAGAAAATGAAAGTGGTATGAGGACTATATCAAGCTTTAAGAATTTACAGTATGTTGGTGATATGCGTTTATGGCTAGATAGTTATAGTACCCACATTATATATCTGCAATATACACATATGAAATATACTATGCACATTTAAAATAATAATGGTGTTGCATGATTCAGAAAATAAGCAATGGGTCTTTTTCTCACAAAAAAAAAAAAATCATGGCAAAAGCAGCTAGCTTGCATGCATTAGCATTAATCCAACAACAATACATCCAAAAGCCAAACAACAACAACGGCAGCAAAAGGAAACACCAAGGAACAATCGAGGAAAGTTTTTAGAGGTTCACTAAAGCTTTTTTTTATCATCATTCCTTGGTGTCTCCTTTTGCCTTTGCTGGGCTTTTGGATGGGTTGTTATTTTTTTCTTACTCCTATACATTCTAGAATGGATTACAGCAATAACATAGAAAAATGATCCAGATTTTTTTCCTGCTTAACACCTTGCAAACATCAAACCATTAGACCCTTCATAACTGCTCAATATCTTCAACATTCTGACTACTGAATGGCTTAGGTCTAACATAAATCATAATTATTTTAAAAACAAAATTAGATGGAATTTTTCTACTCTAATTATGTTGCTCTCATTGATATAGTGGGTACAGTTGTAGTCATCTAAATTAATTAATATGTTATACAATAAATTATGTTACCAAGTGAGTCTATGTCTGATTGAGTACTTGGAATGGTCACTGCAGCAATGTTGCAGAAGCTGAAATTTCATAGGACTGGAGAATCAGAACAGTGACAGAGCAGCCTATTGCAACAGGGTTACCAGATGTGGAACACTTTGGTGAGAAGCAAGGTTGTTGCAACAATGTAGGTAAAAGTAGAACACTTTGATGTGAGCCAAGATGGCACAGACAGCAACAGTGGATGACAGACATGAGTGCAGACTGACAAACTATGCACATGCACAAACAGATACATATATGGGTTCAAAATCAACTTGGACATGCTGGGGGGGGGGGGATAAATGCATTGGTCACCCATATCAAGTGTACATACTAATCTCCATTCCACCATAACTAACAGGGTGAATAAATACAGTGACCACCAATGCCACCACACAGAATTCTATTTGCAACAAATGCTGAGCCTCACAAGCACCCAATGACATAAGTACTCACAAAATTTGGACTGTCAGAGAGGTTCCCACTGGGCACTGGTGTGCATTACGAGTCAGCTTTGATCTCATTCCTGCTCACACTTGTGATAGAGAACATCAGCAAAAAGGTTGGAGGGGACATATCAACAAATTTGCTGCATGCAGATGATATTGCTCTACAAACAAGCTCTGAACATGGAATTCATTAAATGATAGGGGGCTGGAATGCATAACCGAAGGTACATAGGAAATCAGAAAAAGTTAAAAAGTAAAATAGAAAGAGAAAATACTGGAAACGATGAACAACTTCAAGTATCTGGGAGGTGTGATTGAGGAGAAGGGAAGTATGTATGAGGAAGGGAAGCTAGAATCAGAGGTGCTGCAGCCAACTGCTTCAAAGTGTCATGGGTAGTATGTTATAGAATAAAACCAAAGAAGCTGAAAAGGTATGCAAACAAAGAAAAGGGTCATCAGACTGGAAGCTAAACTTGTCCATTTGTAGAGAAAGTTAGGGAGAACAGATTTTAGTGGCTTAGTCATGTGCAGGAAACCAGAAGATGATTTGGTAGAGTGTTTTTTTGAAGAGGCAGGAAAACGCAAGGGAACTTAAGGATATCCAGCCCCAAAATTGGTGGACTGCATGAGAGAAGATTCGTAACACTCAGACATTACTGTTGGTGAAAGCAGGCAGTGGTTCTGAATCAAGAGTTGACAACAGATGATATAGCACTCCAAACCCATGTAAATGGGAAAAATGGTGTTTATTATGATGATAATATGTTTTCTAACTCAAACAAAATAAATGTAAATATAACCTGAACATTTAAACTAATGAGTAATACTTCAGAACTAATGGTAAAACAGCTATTACATACCCAGAACAGTTAAAACTAAAAATGTTTAGCATTTTATTATTGTCAGCATCCATAGTACCATTCAGAGATACATACAGTACATCTTGCTCAGTCATAAACATTTGTCCTCTTTCAGTGCTACAAAGTATACTATGTACTATAAGCTAAATGACATCATGCTGTGGTTTGTACACCTGTTGGTAAGGTCATTTTCCATTAAGTCCCACATTGGCTTAATGTTGTCTGTTCTGCTATGCTCTTTATGCCATTCTTATTCCAGGTATCCATCTTTGAAAAGAAAGTTGTTTCTTTAAAATAACCTTCCAGGACTCTTTCCAATTTATGTTTTTATATAAAATAAGCTCCTTTTTTATTAATGAGTAAGTTTGTGTTTAATTCACTATCAAATGTTAACGTTTGTGACCTGGTACAAAACTGTCTCTACCACATGCAGAAGCTACATGTCTCTGCAGCATAATTTTTTTCATTATCTCTTCCAGTATGAATAAAAATTCACTCAGTAGTACAATAATGAACTGCAAGAAGCCAGCAATTCTTTACATTCACTCCTGAATGCATTTAAATCAAAATCAGTGGCTTGAGACTTAAAATCCTATAAGCCTCTGGGAGTGATTTAAGTTCCACTTATTATTAAGTGTCATAGTGATATGATTTGTATTGGAGCTATAGCAATTGTTCAATGCAAACTATATCAGACATTGATATAGCAAAACAGAAAACTTCAAAACCACAGGGTTTTGATGACCCCCCCCCCCAAAATAGTAGAAGAACCTAAAAACACCAAAAACAGTGTTTTTGCAGTAGAAAATGGAGGACCCCTCCTGCACCCCCACACACTCATACTTATATATGCCAACTGTGGCATCATACAACAGCAGAGAAAAGGGAAAAAATGTCCTTACCTCACTGAGTAACAAGTTTTGCAAAATCATTCTGCACACATTCAGTTGCAAGTGCATTTTGAGTAAAGTATGATCAATGTACCGTGTGTCCTTATATATTTTGGTCCAAAGTCATAATTTCTTCAATTGTAGCATACGTTTTTTAGTCATGTGCCTCTTGCACATCTTCCCTGAGATGAAGGAAGGCAAACAAATCCATATTTCTAGAACCTTCTTCTGTAATAATTTTATGCAAATTACCATCTCTGCCTCTCAATGTATCTACATTTATCAGTAGTTCCTGTTTCACTGTTTCACCACTACCCAGCATACTGTCCATCTCTCCCTCTGCATTAGAGCCATAACTGAGATACAAACTCTAGGAAAATCATTGAAAAACTTCATGACAGAATAAAAGTGCATGGCTATAAATTACATACATACTTTATACCAAAATATTAAGTGCTACTACTTTATGTAAAATCTGACCGTTTAATTTAAAACACACTGTTCCCCTAATCTTACAGTCTTCGAAGAGGTTCAATAAGTGCAATTCAGAAAATCATATCTATATACAAGGATCAAAAGTACCAAGTAATGAACAAACAGTAACAATACAGGGGACTATGACTGGGTCTCTGTAATGAATGCAGTATGTATTTGAGACATGGACTTTAAAAAAATTACTTTGAGACAAGCTTTAAAACTGGAGATCTGATCATAATTCTTTGTAGTGCATGGAGATTATCTGCTACATGTACTGCTAGTTAGGCAAAAGTAAAACTAAAAAAAAACTAAAACAGACAAAAAAAAACAAAAAAACAAAACAAAAAAAAAAACAAACAAAAAAAAAGATATGTTGTGCCGGTTTTGAAAGCTGGCAAAAGCAGTGGGGAAGTGGTTGATGTCGTCATGCATTCCCTGTCATAGGAGGCAGTTTAATTCAAAATACTGGCTATAATATAGCATGCAGCAGGCAGAAATGGGAGTTGAAACAAAGCCATTCCATGTTCTGCTGCTACTGTTACTGTTTACTGGATGGTGCTGTCAGCTTTTAGAGCCAGACATGGTCTTAACAGTGCATAGGGGTTTACATGGAATTGGTCAACCAAATGCCGAACAGGGTTTTCTTCAAACTTATATGTCGAAGATTTAGGTGTCGAACTGTCAGAATGTTGTACAAAATTCAGAATTCGACATTTCCGACCGCTCTACTACCTAAACAAGTGCTACCATGGGTAAAAAAGGGGGATGTATGGCGTTTTAACATAATTGTGTTCGCAATTATGTAGAACTGATATTCTGCTTTCGAACATGTTGTGTTCGACATTTAGCCGTACGACCAAATCCATATATACTGTGCATAGGGGTTACTTAACAATTGTTTAGGACTGTTCTAAGTGCTGTTAAGGTTGGGGCTCATGCTAGAGTAGTGCTGAACCAGCATGTGATTTAACAGTTATTAGAGTGTAATCATGGCGCTCCATGCACTACAAATTAATTATCAATCCGGATATCTCCAAATCAAATCCATATTAAGACTAGCAGATGCAAAGTATTACATTTTATTTATTATTTATTTATTTTAAATTTGTTTCTGGGAATGTACAACTGGATACACTTTCTTTTTTAGTGGAGAACCAGGTAGGAAAGCTCCACATTTACAACTGGACAACTGTACAGAATATTAAAAGATTACAACAGAGTTCATAACACATCAGTTTTGCGTATATAGACTAATGTTTATATACATTTCTAACAATAGAAGATACTGATATGTCTATCTACCAAAAAAATTTATTTATTCTCATAATTATGCAGAGATAACACAGGTAAATAATAATATATTATCAGGGAGAGATAATAATAAAGAGAAACTAGACCAGTTACTATTTGGGAAAAGCTACTGGAAGTTCTGGGAGCAGAGACTGAGTCAGACTAATTATTATGAAGGAATGGATAGTGTGGAGAAGATAAGAAGAATAGGGAAGAGAGGGGAGAGGAGATGGATGGGGGGCTTGCAATTAGGCACTCATACGTTATCCAGAGTTGGTGCATAAGCATAGCTTTGTAGTCAGCAAATGGGATTTGAGTCTTTTTTTAAACAGAAGAGCATTTGCAGTTGTTTGTATACCTGTCAGCAATGAGTTCCCGATTTTCAAAAAAGAGGACCAAAGTGACCAAATGAGACCTCCAACACAACTGAATTTTATCGCTTTTATTCCTTTTAATTGAAACATAGAACTTCTTCAGAAATAAACCACTCTCCCAACACACACACACTTTATATATAATCAAAAATCATCACATGGTACCAATCAACCAATCAAATAAATAACATAATCAAATACAAATTAAAAGTATATATACACATAAAAGCATGCTTGACTCAATTTAAACACTTCTAGTATATCTGAAATCGCAATCTCTAAACTTATGAAACCTTACATGACTTTTTGAAGCTGTAAAAAACATTTTATATTAATGGCCTCATTGATTCCCGGTGCAGGGTCTGTCTGAAGTCTAATCTGCCAGGCTAATTCACGGCACTCCAATAAAGTCTTAAAATTTCTTGATAAAAAACTATAATCTACCTGTTCCAACATTGAAAAGGAAAACTTTTTAAATTCTGAAAATATCAAAGCATGCCTGGCCAAAGCATTATTGGAATTCTTTTTTCTTAATAACTAATACATGCTCATAAATCCTTTTATTAGAGTTCTAATAGTTTTCCCAATATAAAAACTTTTACAAGAATCACAGTTTGCTGTACAGGCCACCCATTTACTTTGACAGGTATACCTGTCTCTGGCCCATACAACCCATTTCAAGTGTTTAAACTTAATAGAAAATAAACTGATTATGAACCTACACTGTTTACAGTGCCCACAACAAAAAGTGCCCAACACAGTGAAATCTCTTCTATCACTTCTACCCAAGGCCTTCCTTTATAGATTGTGATGTCAGATGCATTAGAAGTGTTTAAATTGAGTCAAACATGTTTTTATTTATGTGTGTATATATACTTTGAATTTGTATTTGATCATGTTATTTATCTGACTGGTTGATTAGTACCATGAGATGATTTTTGATTATATATATAAAGTGTGTGTGATGGGAAAGTGGTTTATTTCTGAAGAAATTCTATGTTTCAATTAAAAAGAATGAAAATGCTAAAATTCGGTTGTGTTGGCAGTCTCATTTGGTCACTTTGTTCCTCTTTTTTGAGTTTATTATGTTGTTGCATTTTGGTTTGGTTGCGTGTTTTTGTTTCTGGATGATATGGCCAATTAGGACTCCACACAAGATGCTCTCCTTAATCTCAGCATTCATCCCATTCCTGATGGTCTCTCCAGTTTGGCAGAACACCTTGCAAAAGTTGTTAGTGAAGCCATAAGGGAGAGTTTAACATTTGGACGTTATTCAGGAAGTTCCAGTTCTGGAAGTGGAGTGATAAACTATGGATTTCACACCACTATGACTGTACCTACTATGAACAGTGGTGTTGTACCAAATGGATTATTTAATCAATGGGTGATTGAAAACAATAATGGTAACATCTTAGACAACATCCTTAAAGAGTCTGACAATTCCTTTATGGTGAATTATAGTAACAGAGGCATTTGTGGTCTAAGTGGCATCTTCACTAGTGTACATGGTACGTGCAAAAGTAATATTTATAAGTTGGAACAGTGTTCTCTAAAATATGTGCCTTTGCAGTTAGAAGCACAGTATCTCGAGGAATGTGTTAAAAAAATGTTGTACCACAGGGTTTAAGAGTCTCCAAGTTTATGAACTGTGTCAAGTATGGAGACTCTGTATATAATCAGTTAACTACCTTATTTGATACCACAGGCTTTTTGATTATGAAAGTGTTGATAACACAATATCAGAATGAACTGGAGGTCTTGAAGTCACAAATACTTTATTTGGACAATATGATAAAGACCTTGGATAGTTTTGTTTCATTAAACATGTTATATTTAGGCATTAATGCCAAGGTGGATAGGCATAGAGCTACTTTAATAAACAAAAAGCAGGATAAGCTTTGCCACGATCTTGTTCCTTATGCAGCCAAAACAGCTTATGCTTTAAGACAAATTTAGTGGACGTCTGTGGGGATGGTGCAACTAATTTGGATAAAACATCATTGTTTTGTTCTACTAGTGACACCCAAGACAGTAGTAGCCTTAGTAATCACCAAAATAACTTGGGAAATAAGGCGTCTAATGCAAGCAATGAGACTGACAACTTGTCTTCCACTTCCTCTTCTCAAACAGGTCCTTTTTATGTGGACCAATTGGGAAACAAGAATGTTCAAACCAAGGGGAAAGGCAAAGGCAGGAAAAAGAAGTAGAGTTGAAGTGTCAGATAGAAGTCTTAAATTTGAGTCAGCAGACTTTCTCTGCTGATAAGGTTTCTGTTTTGAAGAAGGCTTTCTCTTTTATTCCATCTGTTACTGTGAATGTCACACAATTAACTATTGATTTTAAACTGTATATAAGAACATTGAATTTTCAGTTTGTGATGCATGACCTTCCAGGTTCTATTTTGCAAAATATTGCACCCAGACATCATATCACCTTTAATCCTTCACTTAATACCACCCTTCAAAATTTTAATAATGCTTGTGAGAACAACTTTAGGAAAAGGTTTAAATCTAAAGTCAACTTTGATAATTTGAAGCATGGTGAAAAAGTGGTTTTGAATGAGTTGGCCAACAGTAAAAATTTCAGAATAATGAAGGCAGACAAGGGTGGTATGTTGGTTGTCATGCATAAGGCTGATTATGACTTTGTCCATATTAGACATGTTGAAGGATGAAGGAAATTACAAGGTTGAACAAAAGATTTTATTCACAGTAGTTACTCTAGTACTGATCAATCTCTGACTTGTTTAGTCAAGGTGGTGTGGACTATCAAATTTATGACTATTTAAGTGTGTCATTTCCAAAAATGGCAGTGTCTTTAGTATTCCAAAGGTTCACAAAAATTGGACACAACCTCCTTTTAGATCTATTATGTCTGGCAGACACAGTAAAACTGAACCTATTTCGGCGTGGCTGGACTATCTTTAAAATCCAGTAGTCCAGGCGTCTAAATCATTCATATGGGACTCTTGGCATCTTTTAGAAATTTTAAATGACTTTGAGATACCTGAAGTTCCTTTTTTTCTTTGTGTTCTTGGATGTGGGCCTCTTTGTATACATCTATTGACCAAAATGTTTGGTGTGGAATATCTTCAAGAATATTTGACCCTTTTTACTGATTTTTGATAATAGCAAGATCAGTACTATTTGTTTTTTTTTCATGGAGATTGTGCTGGATGACATTTTTTTTGTGTTTAATGGTACATTTTACAAACAGACATCTGGAGTGATAGTGGGGGAAGGGTTGCTCCTGTGTTTGCCAATTTATTACTGGCGATGTGGGAACATAAATATTTGTTTCAGCATGTTAAAGCAGTTAATATTTTGTTATATCGCCAGTTCACTGATGATTTGTTTTTTGTTATGGAAGGGGAATTTTGATGATTTTTCAAGCTTTTGTTTATGATTTGAAATTAACAACAAATGTTTGAAATTTTCATTTAGTAGTTTTGGTGACGCTATTAATTTTTTAGATATAAATTTGACTTATAATTCTGCTACAAAGATGTTCATTAGTAAGATTTACAGAAAGCCTACCTTTGTCAACCAGTATTTACACAGGGATAGTTTGCAACCCACCCATACTAAAAGTGAGGTTGGTGAAGGGGCAACTGATTTTTTTGTCGTTTAACCACTGATCAAGAAACTTTTTTGAAATAGATGGTTGAAAAAGATCTTTGTTTTTGGCAGAGGTTATGATCAATTGGAAAGAGATGGTTGAATTAAGATATTTGTTTATGGACAGAGGTTATGATCAATTGGTTAATGATAGAAAATGAAGTGTTGAAACTTAGGGAGACCACAGCACAATCTATTATATGTACAAAACTAACAGCTGGGTTTGGTGGATGCAGTCTCAAATGAGATGTGGCTTATCAAAAACATAATCATCGAAAATTGGAAAATTTTGTGTGGCAATGTGGACTTGCTCAATATTATTGGTAATGGACCAGCCTTTACCTTTAAAAGAACCTGTAATATTAAGACCATTTTAGAAACGAAGACCTTGGGTGGAAGTGATAGAAGAGATTCCACTGTGTTGGGCAGTTTTTGTTGTGGGCACTGTAACAGTGTAGGTTCATAATTAATTCATCATATTTTGAGTTTAAACACTTGAAATGGGTTGTATGGGCCAGATACAGGTATACCTGTCAAAGTAAATGTGTGGTCTACAAAGAGAACTGTGATTCTTGTAAGAGTTTGTATACTGGGAAAACTATTATAACTCTAAGTAAAAGGATTTGTGAGCATGTATTAGCTATTAAGAAAAAAGATTCCGATAATGCTTTGGGTAGGCATGCTTTGATATGCTGGGAATTTAAAAGTTTTCCTTTTCAGTACTGGAACAAGTAGATGATAGTTTTTTTATCAAGGGATTTTAAGACTTTATTGGAGTGCCGTGAATTAGCCTGGCAGATTAGACTTCATGCAGACTGTGCACCAGGACTCATTGAGGCCATTAATATAAAATGTTTTTTACAGCTTCAAAAAGTCATTTAAAGTTTCATAAGTTTGTAGATTATGATTTCAGATGCATTAGAAGTGTTTAAATTGAGTCAAACATTTATATATATATATATATATATATATATATATATATATATATATATATATGCACACACACACACACACACACACACACACACACACACACACACACACACACACACACACACACACACACACACACACACACACACACACACACACACACACACACACACACACACACACACACACACAGACACACACACACACACACACACACACACATACTTTTAATTTGTATTTGATTATGTTATTTATTTGATTGATGGATTGGTACCATGCAATGATTTTTGATTATATATAAAGTGTGTGTGATGGGAAAGTGGTTTATTTCTGAAGAAATTCTATGTTTCAATTAAAAAGAATGAAAATGCTAAAATTCGGTTGTGTTGGCAGTCTCATTTGGTCACTTTGTTCCTCTTTTTTGAGTTTATTATGTTGTTGCATTTTGGTTTGGTTGCGTGTTTTTGTTTCTGGATGATATGGCCAATTAGGACTCCACACAAGATGCTCTCCTTAATCTCAGCATTCATCCCATTCCTGATGGTCTCTCCAGTTTGGCAGAACACCTTGCAAAAGTTGTTAGTGAAGCCATAAGGGAGAGTTTAACATTTGGACGTTATTCAGGAAGTTCCAGTTCTGGAAGTGGAGTGATAAACTATGGATTTCACACCACTATGACTGTACCTACTATGAACAGTGGTGTTGTACCAAATGGATTATTTAATCAATGGGTGATTGAAAACAATAATGGTAACATCTTAGACAACATCCTTAAAGAGTCTGACAATTCCTTTATGGTGAATTATAGTAACAGAGGCATTTGTGGTCTAAGTGGCATCTTCACTAGTGTACATGGTACGTGCAAAAGTAATATTTATAAGTTGGAACAGTGTTCTCTAAAATATGTGCCTTTGCAGTTAGAAGCACAGTATCTCGAGGAATGTGTTAAAAAAATGTTGTACCACAGGGTTTAAGAGTCTCCAAGTTTATGAACTGTGTCAAGTATGGAGACTCTGTATATAATCAGTTAACTACCTTATTTGATACCACAGGCTTTTTGATTATGAAAGTGTTGATAACACAATATCAGAATGAACTGGAGGTCTTGAAGTCACAAATACTTTATTTGGACAATATGATAAAGACCTTGGATAGTTTTGTTTCATTAAACATGTTATATTTAGGCATTAATGCCAAGGTGGATAGGCATAGAGCTACTTTAATAAACAAAAAGCAGGATAAGCTTTGCCACGATCTTGTTCCTTATGCAGCCAAAACAGCTTATGCTTTAAGACAAATTTAGTGGACGCCTGTGGGGATGGTGCAACTAATTTGGATAAAACATCATTGTTTTGTTCTACTAGTGACACCCAAGACAGTAGTAGCCTTAGTAATCACCAAAATAACTTGGGAAATAAGGCCTAATGCAAGCAATGAGACTGACAACTTGTCTTCCACTTCCTCTTCTCAAACAGGTCCTTTTTATGTGGACCAATTGGGAAACAAGAATGTTCAAACCAAGGGGAAAGGCAAAGGCAGGAAAAAGAAGTAGAGTTGAAGTGTCAGATAGAAGTCTTAAATTTGAGTCAGCAGACTTTCTCTGCTGATAAGGTTTCTGTTTTGAAGAAGGCTTTCTCTTTTATTCCATCTGTTACTGTGAATGTCACACAATTAACTATTGATTTTAAACTGTATATAAGAACATTGAATTTTCAGTTTGTGATGCATGACCTTCCAGGTTCTATTTTGCAAAATATTGCACCCAGACATCATATCACCTTTAATCCTTCACTTAATACCACCCTTCAAAATTTTAATAATGCTTGTGAGAACAACTTTAGGAAAAGGTTTAAATCTAAAGTCAACTTTGATAATTGTAAGCATGGTGAAAAAGTGGCTTTGAATGAGTTGGCCAACAGTCAAAATTTCAGAATAATGAAGGCAGACAAGGGTGGTATGTTGGTTGTCATGCATAAGGCTGATTATGACTTTGTCCATATTAGACATGTTGAAGGATGAAGGAAATTACAAGGTTGAACAAAAGATTTTATTCACAGTAGTTACTCTAGTACTGATCAATCTCTGACTTGTTTAGTCAAGGTGGTGTGGACTATCAAATTTATGACTATTTAAGTGTGTCATTTCCAAAAATGGCAGTGTCTTTAGTATTCCAAAGGTTCACAAAAATTGGACACAACCTCCTTTTAGATCTATTATGTCTGGCAGACACAGTAAAACTGAACCTATTTCGGTGTGGCTGGACTATCTTTTAAATCCAGTAGTCCAGGCGTCTAAATCATACATATGGGACTCTTGGCATCTTTTAGAAATTTTAAATGACTTTGAGATACCTGAAGTTCCTTTTTTTCTTTGTGTTCTTGGATGTGGGCCTCTTTGTATACATCTATTGACCAAAATGTTTGGTGTGGAATATCTTCAAGAATATTTGACCCTTTTTACTGATTTTTGATAATAGCAAGATCAGTACTATTTGTTTTTTTTCATGGAGATTGTGCTGGATGACATTTTTTTTGTGTTTAATGGTACATTTTACAAACAGACATCTGGAGTGATAGTGGGGGAAGGGTTGCTCCTGTGTTTGCCAATTTATTACTGGCGATGTGGGAACATAAATATTTGTTTCAGCATGTTAAAGCAGTTAATATTTTGTTATATCGCCAGTTCACTGATGATTTGTTTTTTGTTATGGAAGGGGAATTTTGATGATTTTTCAAGCTTTTGTTTATGATTTGAAATTAACAACAAATGTTTGAAATTTTCATTTAGTAGTTTTGGTGACGCTATTAATTTTTTAGATATAAATTTGACTTATAATTCTGCTACAAAGATGTTCATTAGTAAGATTTACAGAAAGCCTACCTTTGTCAACCAGTATTTACACAGGGATAGTTTGCAACCCACCCATACTAAAAGTGAGGTTGGTGAAGGGGCAACTGATTTTTTTGTCGTTTAACCACTGATCAAGAAACTTTTTTTGAAATAGATGGTTGAATTAAGATCTTTGTTTTTGGCAGAGGTTATGATCAATTGGAAAGAGATGGTTGAATTAAGATATTTGTTTATGGACAGAGGTTATGATCAATTGGTTAATGATAGAAAATGAAGTGTTGAAACTTAGGGAGACCACAGCACAACCTATTATATGTACAAAACTAACAGCTGGGTTTGGTGGATGCAGTCTCAAATGAGATGTGGCTTATCAAAAACATAATCATCGAAAATTGGAAAATTTTGTGTGGCAATGTGGACTTGCTCAATATTATTGGTAATGGACCAGCCTTTACCTTTAAAAGAACCTGTAATATTAAGACCATTTTAGAAAGGAAGACCTTGGGTGGAAGTGATAGAAGAGATTCCACTGTGTTGGGCAGTTTTTGTTGTGGGCACTGTAACAGTGTAGGTTCATAATTAATTCATCATATTTTGAGTTTAAACACTTGAAATGGGCTGTATGGGCCAGATACAGGTATACCTGTCAAAGTAAATGTGTGGTCTACAAAGAGAACTGTGATTCTTGTAAGAGTTTGTATACTGGGAAAACTATTATAACTCTAAGTAAAAGGATGTGTGAGCATGTATTAGCTATTAAGAAAAAAGATTCCGATAATGCTTTGGGTAGGCATGCTTTGATATGCTGGGAATTTAAAAGTTTTCCTTTTCAGTACTGGAACAAGTAGATGATAGTTTTTTTATCAAGGGATTTTAAGACTTTATTGGAGTGCCGTGAATTAGCCTGGCAGATTAGACTTCATGCAGACTGTGCACCAGGACTCATTGAGGCCATTAATATAAAATGTTTTTTACAGCTTCAAAAAGTCATTTAAAGTTTCATAAGTTTGTAGATTATGATTTCAGATGCATTAGAAGTGTTTAAATTGAGTCTAACATTTATATATATATATATATATATATATATATATATATATATATATATATATATATATATATATGCACACACACACACACACACACACACACACACACACACACACACACACACACACACACACACACACACACACACACACATACTTTTAATTTGTATTTGATTATGTTATTTATTTGATTGATGGATTGGTACCATGCAATGATTTTTGATTATATATAAAGTGTGTGTGATGAGAGAGTGGTTTATTTCTGAAGAAGTTCTATGTTTCAATTAAAAAGAATGAAAGGGATAAAATTCTGTTGTGTCCGAGGTCTCATTTGGTCACTTTAGTCCTCTTCTTTGAGTTTATTATTTCGTTGTATTTTGGTTTGGGTGTGAGTTCCAGATGTTGTTTATTCATGTAGAATAGAGGGAATCTCCAGCAGCATTGTTGGATTTGGTAACTTTTAAGACGGTTTTATTAGCTAAGTGTAAAGACTAGTTAGTAGTGTAGGGGAGCAGAAGGTTTTTCAGAAAAGGGTTTTTTCAGGTTGATTTAGAAGTGTATGGGCCAACGTAAGTTGGTTATGAGTTAAGAGCAGGGGTAGTTCTAGCCAGTTAAGTTGTTTGAGTCTGTTGCAAACTTAGCAACCTTATTGTAGCAGGTATCTAATTTTTTAGGTCTGATTTTTTTTTTTAGGTTTATTAGAATGGGTGAGGCATATAGGAGTGTGGAGACCAGGTGTGTTCTTGCAATGTTAGCTTTTGTGCTATTGGTTAGGTATTGTCTATGCCTGTAAAGAGTACCAAGTTTTTTTATTTACTTTCTTGACTGTCTCGGCTATGGGTAAATCGAATTTCATAATGTTGACAATAACAACATGCAGAAGTTTAGTCTGGGAAACAGGAGAGATGGTGGTATTGTTTGCAGGTGTGATCTTAAGCTAAATGGAGAGAGGAGATCTAATAGCTTTAGTGGTTTGGGATATCATGAGTTTGGTTTTGTTGGAGTTTAGAGTAAGCTGAGCTTCAGAAAGCCACATTTCAGCTGCAGAGAAGGACTGCAGCATTAGTTGTAACTATTGGAATGATGATGCAGTGCATATTAATGCAGAATAATCTGCATATTGGACTAGTGAGGCATGCAGGGTAGCAGTGTGTTAACTGTTAGTGAAAAGGAGGGGACCTAGAATGGAACCTTGAGGTACACCTAGAGTAATGGGCAGTAGAAGAGATATACTTCATTTCCATTTTACAGCTTGCTGGCACCCTGTTAAGTAGTCTTTGAACTAAGTAATTGTGGATTAACTAAGGTTTAGTTCTAAGAGTACTTGTATATGTTTGTTATGAGATATGGTATTGAATGCTTTTGACAGCTCTAAATTTTAAAATAAGGAAAGCTTTTTTTCCTTGACATATATTTACTATCATTGTCAAGTCTCCTATGATTCCTCATAAAAATAAGCATGATGGGTTTTAGTGGCATAATTACTGATATAACACTGCTGTGATACTTATTTATTATTGTTCCTTTATATCCCAGACATATTTTTCTGTAAGCTAGTTTTGAAATATTGGGTTAATATACTTACACATTTTGGAATTCAATATGTATAAGAAAATTTGAAATAGGACACAAATTTGTGTTCATAAAGCTGCACGTGCACATGACATTGACATAAAAGATGGAGTATATGACCACTCCTATTTCCATATGATATGAAGGCTTTTAAGATGAGTGCTTTGTGAAACAATACATTTGCTAAGCATTCTTATACCATACACTGGAAGCAGTTATTATTGCCCCATTCATGTCAGCTTGCCAGGCACAATGAGATATTTATCACTTAAAGAATAAATTTTAGCACTTTCATCATTAGTACAGATATAAAATCTTCAATGTTATACTAGTCTTAGACTCTACAATAACAATTTGCATCACTGATCAAATGCTGCTAACAAATGTTTGGAGAGGTTAAAATAAATAATGCTCTCACTGTCACTGGCAAATATATGTTCAATTCTCACATTTCTAACACAATGATTTAGTTCAAAAATTAAGTTCTGTGTGTTGACCCCTTTGCAAAGTCCTTATGCTACCAATAGATGGTATTTCATTAGTAATGCTAAAATATGCATATTACATTGTCCCAGTGAGCATTATCTTTATTAATGATGGAATCACATATTTTTTTTCTGAAAAAATGACTATTTTGAATTATTTTTGTGAGAGTAAAGAACAGGTTAAAATGGATTTCTGTGGATTTTTTTGAAAATGTAAAATAAATGTTCTGCATTTCAGTGTGTAGAGTGCACTCAGTTTAAACTCAGTTACATAACTTGGCAAAACTATATAGCTTGGCATTCATTGTTAATAAGAATCAGAAGTAAAATATATGATCTCTTATAAACTATGCAGGCTTGTGAAATTTATTATCTACAAGCTTATAAACTATGCAGCTTTGTGAAATTTATTATCTACAAGCTGGTCAAGATGAACTCTTGTATGCAGCTGTGTTTCATCAACATCATACGCAAGATAGGCCAAGGACAAGAGGAGTTATTATTTGAGACAGAATGTTTAAAATATGGAAAACAAACTGTCAGCAAACCAGCTTCAAAGGAAAGACTTATTATTCTGGCAAATTCTCTAAACTGCTGATGCAGGCAGAAAGACACTATAAAGATTTGAACTTTTTCTTTTGTATCAGAGACTTTGATTCTTCTATTTTTGCAGACCTGATGCTGTAAGCTGAAGTACATTTTTGATGTATATAACTTTCATTGTTAAGCTAGATGTAAACCTTGTGTGCAGTAAATGAATGTCATAACAGCAAAACTGTCTCAGTGTTTTCATTGAGTAAAGGTACAGACTACCTGAAAAAGTATAGTTTAACAGTGGTGAGCAGTCCAGTCCAAACATCCGAGGAGGTTGCCTGAAGAGGTTCGATATTCCAGCACAGACCTTTTTAGAATTGATTCTTCTCTTCCTAAACTTCGTCCATTGACTGGCGGATGAAACACTGTGGTGCAGTACAGGGCAGTACAGTAATTTTCCTTCAGATGGTTGGTGACCCACGAGGTATGAAAATTTTACTGCCAAAATTTCATCTCACCAGCATCTAGTGAAAGACAGCAGACAATTTTCCCACAAATGATCTTAGTGTCAAGACTGGCCACCTTGTCCTGAACATTTGTGCTAAATATTTTCTTCTGTTTTTCTTTTAACAATGAATGCAATTCATGAAAATGCCAAGAAGTGCACTCAGTCTTTTACTTTTGATGTGTCTGAATCTTATGGTATGACCAGCATGTTAGCACCTGTAAGTCTTTGCTAGGGAAAACCGATAATCCAACATTATATAAGTGGATCTCTACCGTTGATTGGTATGTATGTAAGACAAAAGTACCACAGAATGTACAAAAATGTGCTATCTGCAATGATTTAAATGTTGCTTTTTGCATGCCTTGTCATAAACGTATTGTAGAAAACCTGGAACACAACCAGGGTAAAATAATGCTTGAAGCACAGAAAATGGTTCCTGTTTCTATATATCCTGTTGCAAAAGATTTGTTAGAGGGTGATGCTAATGTCAAAGTTTGTACTTTATAGTCTGATTTGCAGGAATTTAAAGATTGGATTGCTACAGTTAGCAACCAGCAGAATCTTGACCTCATGGGTCATTTACAGAGTTACTGTGATAAATGGAATGCGTCTGGTAAACTGCACGCTGACAATGCTGAATGTACAAAATAATTTTCTCCATTTTTGAAAGTCTCACAGACTAAAATTAAGACTTTTACACAAACTGTTACTGAACAGGGCAGTAAAGCTATTGGTATGATAGAAGGGTTAATGGGTAAAACTGTACGTTTGCAAGAAAAATATGAAAAGCAGCTGGCTGATGCAAAGAGTGACATAACTGTTGCTAAGGAAAAAATAAACACATTATGAACTCACCTGCAGACAAAGGTAAATGAGGCTGCTAGAGCAGAAGATTTAGCTAAACAACAGCTTTTTAGAATACAAGCCCAGTTACAAATAGTCCTGTTATAGCCTCAGTAGGCTTTTCTGCTGAAGTTTATCATCAGATAGGATGTTAAAAACTCTCCCTAAGTGGAATAAACAGAAGGGTATTTTTAATAACATGATTACATTTAAAGCTTGGGTTCTTAAAACTGTAGGCACTGTATGGAATGATACACTTAAACGCTGTTTCTGGAATTTTATTCCACAATGTTTTATGGCTTATATTCAGCAAAAGCAGTATCCAAAGTTTCAAATGACAGTTTGTGACTCTTTAGAAGAGCAAGCCAAACACTATCAGCTGGCATATATGCTAGTCAATGGCAGTAACGAAAAAGATATGAAAGATGTCAATTTTCAAAAAGCTGTTATGCACTCCTTTTTGGACCATTTGAAAAGTGTCCCAGGGGATATTAAACTTATTTATGAGGAATATTCAAACACACTCACAGAGTTAGTAGATAAATTGCTGTGAGCACTTATTATGTGTAAACATAATGCTAGTCATAAGCAAAAGATTTACACTCATCGTTCTGCAACCTTTGTTAGTGAGGTAAGGGGAAGGGGGTGGGGGAGAGGCATTAATCAGAGACAGCAAGTCCCACACCAGGTAGCAGAACAGCCACATCAAGTGCAAGTTATATAGGAGCAACAATGGGCATAATCAGCTCCCCCAGATAGTCAGTTAAATTCTTAAGTTACTGAATTTATAGAGGGTCCTCAAAAGAGACAGCCTATTTTTTATTCCTGTAAACAGGTAGGTCATACTAAAAATGATTGTAAATATAATCGCAGATGGCACCAGTAACAAACGGCAAAGGGTAAGTTTCTTACCGTAAAAAAATTTAATAAACCACGTGTACCATAACAGCAACTGGTAATGCAGCCAGAAGTACAAACACAGCAGTACACTTCACAGCAATATGTGGCAGAGGGTACTAGGGGACTGCAGCAGCAACCCCTATATACCACAAACACTCAACAGTCAGTATTCCCAGTACAGCAAAGGGATGGTGTGACACCTAGTGTCAATGTACAAGGTAATATTGTTAGCACACAGGATACAACTGTCCCTTCTGACTTTGTTCCTCATGGTCCAGTAAATCCTGATTATCAGCAGCAAACAGCCTTGCATCATGATCTTAATCAATCTTCTTATGTTGACTATGAAGAGGCCGAGAAAATACTGCAATTATGTCCTTTGCAGTCCAATACTACTGATGATTCGGGTTGGAAAGTAAATCTACAATAGGGGTGTGATCCCCCCACCCAATTCTCTTTTTTGACTAACTTCAGGAAAGAGAAAAATGGATGACCACTTATCAACATTTGTGTAGAGGGGAACCTGTGGGAAGATGTTCTTCTTGATACAGGAGCAGCCGTCTCAGTGACAGGTGGGCATTTGCCTCCTGACTTGTCTAAATGTACATGTATTTCAGGTTTTAATGGTTCTGGATGCTTAGCCATAGGTAGTAAACCTGTACAAGTACAATTCTCCCATCAAGGGGAACCAGTAAAAGGTATATTTTTGATGCATAATTCTTGCACCTCCACAATCTTGAGAATGGATATATTGTCCAAAATGGGAATTGTCATAGACCTTCCTAATGGTATTATATGGCAAGGACAAGGTCCCATGTTATTTATGATTGAGGCAATACATGTATCAAATAGTTCTAAAAAGGGCTGTACTGCAGCCCTACTGAAAATGAAGTATGGTTAAAGGTAAAACAACAGTTCCCTACATTGTGGTCTCAAGGGCCCACAGACTACAGGAAGCTACAGGAAGCAGTTTCTGTAGGTAGTGATGAAGATTTTATTCTACCGTTTCAAAAACAGTATCCGATCCCAAAGGAAGCAGAGATAGACATGCAAAATTGAATACAATGATGGCTTGATGTGGATAATTCAAAAGGAAAACAGCCCTACAAATTCACCCATATGGCCAGTTAAAAAAAAAGATGGCACTTACTGATTGATTATTGATTTAGAAAAAGTAAACCAATTCATGACTCACCGGGCTCATCTAATACCAGGGGTCCCAGAGCTAGCAGCAAGAATAAAACCTCAAAGTCAGTGGTTTATGGTCATAGACTTAGCTAATGGTTTCTTTGTGGTACCACTGCAGGAAAAAGATTGGCAAAGGTTTGCCTTTACATTTCAAAATGAACAGTATGTCATGACTGGGTTACCACAGGGATTTCAAAACAGTCCGGTTATATTTCATCAAATAGTTGGACAAATACTACAAGGTCTAGAATCTGATGATTCTGATTTGCATTACATTGATGACATACTAATACAATCTGAAACAAAAGAACAGCATTTAGCTAAAGTGACACAGGTCCTTCAAACGCTGCAGGAGGCAGGGTTTAAAGTTAAAAGTGAAAAGGTACAATTCATGTCATTTGAAGTAAAATTTCTAGGTACTATTTTACATTCTTCCGGGTGTACTCCTTGTTTGGAGAGGGTGCAGGGAATCTTGCAAATGGATAAACCGGTTATCATTCCAGATTTGCACAAATTTCTGGGTATCATAAATTACAATTGGGAATTTATAGAGGATTATGCCAGCATGGTAGCTCCTCTGTATGACATGCTTTCTAGCCAAAAAGAATTACCCTTTCTGGAGTGGGGACCAAAGGAAAATACATTTTTTTTGTGATTTAAAGGCAGCATTGGCCAAGGCTAAATAATTACTAGCTCCAAGTCTGGCACATCCCTTTGTGTTACAAGCATCAGCTGGACCCAACACACTCTCTGTTGTGCTTTTACAGGAGTGGCCTCAGGACTCTGATTCCAGAATGGAAAAGACTTTATGTCCCATTACATTTTTTACTAGAAAAATGACACATGTTCAGAGGGGATACCCCCCATGTATTCATCACCTTTTGGCCATTTACTGGGGTTTAAAACAAACTGAATACCTAACAGTTTTCTTTAAAAACATTATAGTACAGACACCGCATTATACCATACAGGCCTTGGTAAATGAAACTCAGCTATATAAACTGATTGATGACGTCAGTCAAGCAATGTTTGCAAAATGGTTGGCATTATTTAGTGTCAAGTAAGTTACAATAAAGGCAGGAGATAAGTATTACTTATCTAACTTCATGTGATATGAAGGAAGATGACACAAATGCATTAGGCACATTTCAAATCCTGAAAAGCCCATTCTGTCTCCTGATTATCAGAAAGGCAGGCCATCCATCTTTGTTGATGGTGCTCGATTTTGGGACAATGGACAATATTGGACTGAATTTGCAGTAGCACCAGAAAACCCTTCTATGGGACAGCCAACTCTGATTCAGTTACCAGGACATATGTCTGCTCAGAGAGCTGAACTGAAAGCAGTTCTTTATGTTTTACAGCATTTTCCACCTGTTAATATTTTTTTCAGACAGTGCATACATAGTTAATTCTCTGTGGCTGCATATGCCTACATGGGCAAGTAGAGGGTTTGTTGATAACCTGGGCAAACCACTCAAGCATGCTTCTGTGTTGGAGTCTATTTGGAATTTGGTTCGTAGTCAGTCCCTTGTGGGTTGCTACAGCTACAAATAACATTTTCAGTTAAATAACTATACTGATCAGATGGCAAAAAAGGCAGCAAAGGAAGGAACACAGTTGTATCTTACGGAACACGTTTCCAGTGTACCAGATAAAATCATTGCAGTACATGCCATACAGACATTTTCAGTTCAGATTTGCAACATGAATTGCTGCAGATCCAAACTAAGTTTGGACTGCATAAAAAGTTAAAAAAATGTCCACTTGTATGAGAGAGTCCAGGGCGATATTATGCAAAATGTTTTGAAGATGGTTCTAGTCTTCCTTATATACCGTACCAACAGGCACATGAATTAGTAAAATTTAATCATCAAGTATTGGGATATTTGGGTACACAAAAGTTATGGCCCATTATAAAAAACAAGTACTGGCATCCACAGTTAAAAAAGATCTGTAAATTAGTGCATGCTGAATACTTAGTATGTTTGCAGGTTAATGCTCAATTAAAAAAAACACAGTTACTAAGGGTAACTCCAGCGGATGGACCTTGGTATGCCATCCAAATTGACTCTGCAGGTCCATTATCCACAGCTAAAGGCAGGTACAGGTATCTTCTAGTGGTAGTTGATGGTTTTTCAAAATGGGTAGAAGCAATTCCTACTATAACAATGATGGGTAAGGTTACAGCAGAAGGCTTATGGAAAAACATCTTTTGTCATTGGGGATGGCCACGAGTTATCAAATCTGATAACGGGCCACAATTTGTCAGTAAACTGATGAAAGCTTTGTTTGATTTGTTTGGTATCCAGCAACGATTTCATGTTTCTTACCATCCCCAGTCTAATGGGATAGTTGAGAAAATGAACAGGACTCTTAAGATATGCCTTAAGAAAGCCTGCTTGGAAAAAGGCGTAAATTGGGTAAAACATTTGCCTGAAATCTTGTTAGGTGTCAGAGCAACTCCACGCAGTAAAACAGAGATCTCACCTTTTGAAGTCATGACAGGTTAAAAAAAAAAAATGGCTGTACAATTGCCATTCAATCCTACTGTTAGTACAAATTGACCATTATTAAACATTTCTAAATTGTGTCAAAGCTTATCAGAAATGCAAGCATTTAAATTACGGTCAAAAGATCCTGTTATGCCAGAAAAAAACCTTCCCTCTGGGACACAGGTATTGATCAAGACATTCCAGATGGACAGTCCATGGGACAGTAATTAGCAAGGACCTTTTAAAGTAATTGCTCAGTTAGGACCTCTAGTGTACAAAGTTAAAGGAAAAAAAAGAGCAAAGTGATTCTTGTTCATAGAGATCAGTTAAAAGTCATTAAGTGGCTTCATGTTTTGTGTTTTTTGCAGACTTAAAGCAAATGCCAAGTCTAAAGCAATTGAGAAAACATCTATCAAAATAACTTCTCAAATTAGTACCACTTACATGGAAAGGTTATATTATTGTACATAATAAATATTCTGTTTGTTATTGTACTAACTGTACTCAATGGAGCCCTTGGGGTAGGGTGTCAAACAAAAGAAATGCAAGTTTAAAAAAATAAACAATGACAATAATACTGTAGAGCTAGGTTGGGATGTAAATTGTTCTTGTAAACAAAGACAGCAGGACAATTTTACTTGCGCATATAATGCTACTTGTATCTTCGGGTATATAAGAATTTCCGGTAATGTAACCTTTTGGTCCACGGTTGAGGGTCATCATTACATTTGACCAAATAGCCCTAAGGTAACCCTTAAATTTAATTCCAAAGTTTCTATTAAATTTTGTCAATTTCCTATATTTTACTTAAAAAAGGAAAAAAATTCAAAGAAATATTCACCATCTATACAACGGCTAATGTTCACCTATGTGAAGAAGTGTGGTAATCATAGTATACAGGGAATTAGTATTGCTCCCAATAATACAAAAATACAACTACATTTTAATACTGGAGTTTCTGTAATATGTACTAATATCATAGTCATTACAGGCTGCATACATTGGGCACATGTTTTGTTAATATTAATAGGTAAACCTACCTCTGTTCATACAGACCATTTGGTTAAAATCCCTTTTACCTGTAAAATGGTAGGCAGACAGTATCAAAAGGTTGTGGCACATTTTAACATCACATTCCCAAATACAGGCAGGTGCCAATATAAAAGGGCATGGTATGATAATCTGTTAGGAGGCCTAGGTACAGGGATGGGAGCTATTAATGCA
Organism: Protopterus annectens; assembly: GCF_019279795.1. Lineage (NCBI taxonomy): Eukaryota > Metazoa > Chordata > Ceratodontiformes > Protopteridae > Protopterus > Protopterus annectens. The sequence goes on from NC_056740.1 coordinate 95,948,060, forward strand.
GCTGACATTAAAATTCTAACTAATCGATTAAAGGTAGTGGGGGAAGATATCTCTCAAACTGTGTATTTACAAGCATCTTGGAATCCAGAGATATGGAAGACACACCTGCACAATATAAATTATCAGCAGCAATGTTTAGACAATTATAATGCTATGCAGCTCCAGCAGTTGAAATTTGATGGTAATGTGACAATTTTTGTAAATTGGACAAAATGCATTATGCAATCTTTGTATGTGGAAATTCAGAAAAATAGAGTACAAACTGAACTTATGTTACAAAATGAAAATGTTTGGCGACAATTGTTCAACAAATGGATACCTGATACTGATTGGATTAGGTTATTTACTGAAGTAACATACTGTACTCCACAATATTGTACAGGAAAGTTTATGCATTATAATGTTACTTATACCACTATTATGTGTCAATTTACTGTGTTACCTATGAAATTTCTCGTACCAGAAGGGTATGAGTATTGGTTGCCACAATTTGAAGGTAATTATATAGCTATGAGAGGAAAAACACATAAAACTGAGTATTGTACACAGATTCAAAATGGACTAATTTGTGGACAGCATTCACCTCTCTAGGAACCATGCTTACTGCAGCATTCTGTTAATTTGTGTAAATGGACTATTATGCCTTCTTCCTTTCAAATGTTTATAGAAGTGGCTCCTCAGTATATTTGTCTGGTCACAGATCAAGACGTATGTCATAGTTTAAAATTACCTTTTGTAGGATGTTTATCACATGTTGATTTCCTTAAATGGAATAATAAGAGCTATGTGTTTACTGAACCCATAGAAGTAAATATTTCCAAGAACTGGAATTATGACAATACAGCTCCCAAATATATCTGCATCTTTGAATAATTAAAAAAAAACATAATGGACAATACTAAGATTCTCAGAGAGTATTTGGAAAAAAGAAATAAAAGTATTCTGTATTATGAGGCATTAAGCATCATTGCAAAAAATAAACTACTTAGTTTGGCTGAAAAGACCAAAAAAGACACTGCTCACAACTGGTGGGATATCTTTACTGGTTGGTCAAAATCTGGAAAAAGTATGTTAAATTGATTGATACATCCTGTATTAGTAGTGTTAGGCATTATAGTCATACTAACTATCTAAAATTGCTACATAAGTTGTCATTTGCAAAAAACTTATAGAGTTCAGCAAATCATGATGGTTAACCTAAATAAACTGGAGAAGGTTTCAATGTGTACAATTGAAGAGAAAATTGAAAATGTACAGTCATTTTCCACTTTTTAAATAAAAGAGGGAATTGTGAGAGTAAAGAACAGGTTAAAATGGATTTCTGTGGATTTTTCTGAAAATGTAAATGTTCTGCATTTCAGTGTGTAGAGTGCACTCAGTTTGAACTCAGTTACCTAACTTGGCAAAACTATATAGCTTGGCATTCATTGTTAATAAGAATCAGAAGTAAACTATTTTATCTCTTTATTTTATTTTATTATCTATGAGCTTATAAACTATGCAGCTTTGTGAAATGTATTATCTACAAGCAGGTCAAGATGAATTCTTGTATGCAGCTGTGTCTCATCAACACGATATGCAAGATAGGCCAATGATGAGAGGAGTTATTCTTTGAGACAGAATGTTTAAAATATGGAAAACAAACTGTCGGCAAACCAGTTTCAAAGGAAAGACTTATTATTCTGGCCAATTCTCTTAACTGCTGATGCAGGCATCTTCTATTCTTGCAGACCTGATGCTGTAAGCTGAAGTAAGTTTTTGATGTATATAACTTTCATTGTTAAGCTAGATGTAAACCTTGTGTGCAGTAAATGAATGTCGTAACAGGAAAACTGTCTCATTGCTTTCATTGAGTAAAGGTACAGACTACGTGACAAAGTGTAGTTTAACACTTTTGTGTTTGCTATTCCTCATCTCTCACCCTAACATGTGACCATTCTTCTGTACACCTATCTGCATTTTCTTCCTTTTACCATTTCCCAGTTTTATTGTAACAGAGAATTTAAGTTCATCTGCCTTTTGTTGAACTATGGTGGTCTCCACTTCCTAGCTTTGCCTTCCTGGAAATATATTTTTCTGACATGGTTATGTTCTAAAATGTATTTATTACAATGAACATTAGATGTTACACTTTACCCCCAATTAATTACGATATTAGATTAAAATTTGTACTTTTTAAAACTTTATTTTCTTTTGTGATCTTTTTTTAATTACTGTCTTCTCCTTAAAAACATTAATATTATACAATAACTTCCTTTTCTTTGGGCAACACAATAGCAGGAACTACTAATATTTCATTTTTACGTATGCTCGAGCATCTTTGTTGTTGTGTGCAATTAACCTATTCATCTTCTGATTTTCTAAACTCAAACAGTTCCTGCTTTCATATACTATCACATTTCAATAAAATGGTTACACAATGTATGCTAGAGTTAATATATTCTTGCCATTGTTTAAGAAGTTCAGGTCACAAACTACATTTTCTAGAAGAACTGATAAGTCTCTGGGGATAATTTATTTTTAATCTATGTTTCAAAAATACTACTGCTATTTTAGTGGTATATTAACTGTTCTATAAACTGGTTAAAACCTCAACTACAGTCCTGAGACACATTGCATTTCATGACAAAAATTGTTCTCTGTATCATTTTGTTTCTTAGAAGGATGTCAGCCTTATCCTGTATGATCTGAATAAAACTTCTGCAATACCATGTTATATCACTTGAAACATATTTTAGAACTTGGCTCATGATGACTTGTGTGATCTGATATAGATAAACTCAAGGCTGTAAACTCTAACCAGTAGATGCACTGAAAAATATATTTTTACTTGGAGATATCACAGGCATTAGTGAAATATGTTGCTGTGCTGTTAATTTTGTATGCTAAATGAATCACAGAGCAGCATAACACCTTTCTCGGGTTCCTCTTGAAAGTCTCAGGACATCATCTGAGATCCTCATATTAGAGTAATCTTGTACAAAGAGATTATTTATTTATTTATTTCATTATTTAACATTTGTTGACCGGGAAAGTCTGACTAGGACAGAGCCTATTTTCAGTGGAGGCTCATGGAGAAATGCTCTAAACACATGTCTTTGGAATGGGGGAGGAAACCAAATGTGCTTGGAGGAAATGCATGCAAATTCAGGGAAGACATTCAGACTCCACACAGAAGGCAACCTAGCTGAGAATCAAATTGGAGAACCTCTTGCTGTGAGGCAACAACATTAAATGCTGTATCACTGCACCACCCAATCTTCTTTTTTCAGCTGTTCCCATTAGGGGTCACCACATTGATCATCTGTTTCCATTTCTTCCTGCCCTTTGCATCTTGCTCTGTCACACCAACCAACTGCATGTCCTCTTTCACCACATCCAAAAACCGTATCTCAGGCTTTCCTCTTTTCCTCTTACCTGGCAGCTCCATCCTTAGCATCCTTTTCCCAATATACCTAGCATCCTTCCTCAACACGTCCAAACCAATGCAATCTCTCCTCTCTGGCTTTGTCTCCAAACTGTCCAACCTGAGCTGACCCTCTAATATACTGATTCCTAATCCTGTCCATCCTCATCACACCCAATGCAAATCTTAATATCTTTAACTCTGCCACATCCAGCTCTGACTCCTGCCTTTTTGTCAATGCCACTGTCTCCAAACCATATAGCATAACTAGTCTCACTACTCCTCTTGTAGGCCTTCCTTTTCACTCTTTCTGGTACCTGTCTGTCACAAATCACTCCTGACACTCTTCTCCACCCACTCCATCCTGCCTGTACTCTCTTCTTCTCCTCTCTTCCACACTCGCCATTACTCTGAAAAGTTGATCCCAAGTATTTAAACTCATCCACCATCACCAACTCTACTCCCTGCATCCTCACCATTCCTCTATCCTCGCTCTCATTCACACACATATATTCTGTCTTAGTCCTGCTGATTTTCATTCCTCTTCTCTCTGGAGCATATCTCCACCTCTCCATGGTCTCCTTAACCTGTTCCATACCCTCACTAAAGACCACAATGTCATCCACAAACATCATAGTCCACTGGGACTCCTGTCTGATCTTGTTTGTCAACCTGTCCATCACCATTGCAAATAAGAAAGGGATCAGAGCTGATCATTGATGTAATCCTACCTCCACTTTGAACACATCAATTACTCCTACCGCAGACCTCACCACTATCACATTGCCCTCATACATATCCTTTACCACTCTTACATACTTCTCTGCCACTCCCAACTTCCTCATACAATACCGCAACTCCTTTCTAGGCACCCTGTCATGTGCTTTCTCTAAGTCCACAAAGACAAAATGCAACTCCTTCTGGCCCTCTCTATACTTCTCCATCAACATTCTGAGAGCAAACAGCATCTGTAGTGCTCTTTCTGAGCATGAAACCATATCAATATATATATATATATATATATATATATATATATATATATATATATATACATATGTGTGTGTATGTGTGTGTGTGTGTGTATATATATACTAAGTGTAAGATTACAACACCTTGGAGGCTTTCCATTACTCAGAGGTTTAATCATCTTGGAGTTATTAAATATAAGTAGGAGAGGGGTGGGGATGCAGTGCTCCATGTATGCGTTAGAGAGGGTGAGGGCCCATGCAAAAATGATATAATGTCAGTAGAACAAGTTTAGAGATTCATTGTTTCTCCTGTCTAAATCAGTTACTTGCAGAACTTGTAATTATGGGTCTCTTCACTTAACATATTTTTCTAGTCTTCATTCCCCATATGACTAGAATATTGTAACATAAAATTGCATAATTTTATTGATATAGTAGAATATGGTAAGGTGATTCTGTTCTTTATTATACATTGGCTTTCTAAAAACAAGAGTTCTAATATATGTATATATATATATATATATATATATATATATATATACATGGGTCCCCTACAGATGTTCAAACTTCCAAAAAGACGACTTTCACCTGGCCAAGGCTATATGATCGACTTTTGGAAATTCTAACATTTTGAACAGACAGCTCCCTATAGCACGGAACGTAGTGTGATCTCAGAGTTGGTATATTTAAATAGCAGGGGGTGTGGGGGGAGCAGGGGATCTTGCCCCCCTGCTAGCAATGTGTAGGTATTTTTTTTTGTACATGTTCGAAATTTCAAAAGTCAAATATATGGTCTCGACCATATGGGTTTCGGCTTTTTGAAATTTCAGTCATGTATAGTAGAGCCATACATATATATATATATATATATATATATATATATATATATATATATACATACATACACACACACACACATGCGCGCGCACACACACACACACACACACACACACACACACACACACACACACACACACACACACACACACACACACACACACATTTATATTTATATTTACACAATATTGTGGTTGTACAATGTACAATGGTATAATAATGTACCAGCTTGGAATTTAAGGCTTGTGTGAAGGGAAATGGAAACTGGTAGAAATAGTTTGGTAATGGTGGGTCTTTAGTCTTACATTAGATGCCCAAGAGCATTATTTTTGTTGACTATCCTAAATGTGAGCATAGTTTTATACAGACTTGAATGTTGCTATCAGACAATTAATGTTGTGTATTTGGCAAAATCCATAAGTTTTTTAAAACCAGCTAATAGCACTGCTAAAGCATTTCATTTAGGTGATTTTTAAGTAGTCTCTAGTATAATATAAATGCCCTCATCAAATGCAGTGCCACTTCTAAATATATAGAAGCTATGGATAACATAGACCTAATTCTCAATATCGGTCTTGTATAGTTTTAAATTTGATAGCTTGTGCAGATTTAATTAGTGCTCACTGAAAATAGCTTTTAACACTTATTTGCAGTTTTCTTGAGGAATCCTTTTAATGGTGGTGCATGTAATTCCTTTATATACCTTTCTTCCTCCTGAAAAAATAACAAATTTTAGTGAAAATAGAAGATTGGGGGGAGTTACTTGCATGAATAGATGAGTTTGCATTGTGGTTGCTTTTTATTCAAGTTGATTTGGTTATCAGGCCATCTGGTTTATGGATTGCATTTAAAGTGATAAGATTTTCACTTGTATTCTTTCACCTGGTAATATGTTTTAGGATGATAAAATCTAGCAGAATTAAAAACGCTACAAAAGTAATGTCCAATGACATCATCTTAACATATTTGCATGTACAGATACAGAAAAAATGAAAATGAGTTACCTTTTATAAAAAAAAAAAAAAAACAGTGAAATTGACTAGAGAGGTAAATTTAGCATATGTTTGGGGTCCTTTTTTCTTTCAGTGCAATGATGGGGTTTTAAATAAAGAGAAAGAGAAACAGTAAAATTTAAAAGCTGGAGGAAATCAGAGAAAGCATTACCACATTTTTGCCTTCTATTTGCACCGTGATTTTAAATGCAGTGTCATATTTCAACTATGTATGTAAATGTGACATGCTTGAAATGCAGTTTTACTACGGTAGGCTTTCATTTGTCATTCATAGATTCTTAGATTATAATATAAAGCAATGCACCACCTTAATAATATGTGCTGACCCTAACACTAACCCAGCAACTTAGGTCAGGAAAACCTTTTCCATAATATTCAAAAAAAGAAGACAAACCACACTGTCAACTGCTTTAGTGAATTAGCGCTTTTGTTTACTGGCATATTGTAAACTTCTTCAGATAAAATAGCCATCTTAGCACATTGCTTAAATAGTGAACATATTCTAATGTCATAAATTGCATAATTAATTAATTACTAAATCAAACAGCAATTTTTAAAGAGAAAATGCTCATATAGGACCAAGATATTGAATATTTACTACATAATATTAAAAAGTATATATTGTTAATAAAAAGATTAACAAACAAATAAATATGTACATATTTTGATAGTATAAAAAACATGGTAGTAATGACTACCTATATAATGCTTTTAATTTAAGCAAACTTTTAATTGAGATCATTTCATTTAGCCCTGGTGGTGAATTTGCATCAAGCTTAAGCTGCCATAGAATTTCTTTCTCCTCCAATTTTAGGCTAGATGGACCCCCCCGCCCTGTATCATGAATACAATCAATGATAACAAATTGAAAATTATGACCGGGGTTCTGTATAACATGCCTAGCCAAAGCATTACAGGAATTCTGCTTATTAATGGCATAAATATGTTCATGTACACGATGTTTAAAACTTCTATCAGTTTTGCCCACATAAAATGATGTACATAGGGCACATATTCCTAAATAAATAACCCCCTTAGAGTTACAGTTGAATTTATTATTAATATAAATCCTATGCTTCCGTATTGTAATGGAGCTAACAGTCTTGATATACTTGCACCAAGAACAACATTCACACTTATACATTCCACAATGGGGTTTGTAGATATAAATGCTTCCTTGTTCTAAGATTTCTTTTAAATTTAAACCCCGTCTATAAGTGCTTGTTTGGACTACCTAAAATCCACAAAAATATCCAAAAACCTCCCTTTCGGCCTATTATTGATGGCCGTCAATCAATTACCTTTGGCTGTGCAAAATTTATTGATATTAGGTTACAAAGAGCTTTGAAAAGTGAACAGCAAGTCTGTAAAGACTCCTGGGCTTTTTTGAAAGCTATCAATAGGATACCTTTTGATAATGGCAATAACTTTCTAACTATTGATGTCTGTGATTTGTACACATGTATACCCCATGACATCGGATGTGACTGGGTTAGAGAATTTTTATTGCATAAACAAGTGGACCATCAGGAAATAGAAAACATCATATACTTATTGGATGTAGTATTGGAACATAATTATTTTCTTTTTAACAACAAAATTTATTTACAGAAATCAGGTGTAGCGATGGGTTCACCGTGTGGGGCAACTTTTGCCAATGTTGTAATGGCCCATTGGGAGAGCAAATTCCTATTTACTGACCCTGTTTTCATTCAAAATGCAATCTGGTACACCAGATATTTGGATGATATTTTCATCCTGTGGTGGGGTGATAAAACTTCAGCCGGGTCTCTAATTGAATCTGTTGGTGTTAAGACTAACTTCCTAAAATTCACCTGGGAATTTAGTTATGAGAACATCTCTTTTCTGGATGTCTCTTTGAGGAAGGATTTGTGTTCCAAATATATAAAATCTAGAATATTTAGGAAATCAACATACTCAAATTCATTCCTTCATTTTTCGAGTTGCCACCCTTACCATCAGAAGAGAGGCATAGTAAAGGGGCAACTCGTAAGGGCATCCAGAATGACTAGTTTGGATTCTGAATTCCATGAGGAATGTGAAATTCTGAAGGGGATGTTCAGTAAAAGAGGGTATCCAGAAAATGTATTGAATGGATTAATACAGGAGGTAACCAGGAAAAGATATAAAGGTGACTTCTCCCCCCTTTTATTTACCGATAAACCAAATTCGGGTGTAGAATTCAGTATTAATGAACATCCAGGGCCCGACTTGTACACTTTGAGTACAATACATAATGGAGAAAAGAGAGCTGAGCCTGAATGTTTGCTTTCTAATTTTGTTACTACCTTCTTTCAAGATGTGGGAAGTCTGAAACATATTTTTAAGAAAAACTGGGCTTTCTTGATTAATGATGTTGACATCAATAAAATTATTGCACCAGAACCTAAATTCACTTATAGACGGGGTTTAAATTTAAAAGAAATCTTAGAATAAGGAAACATTTATATCTACAAACCCCATTGTGGAATGTATAAGTGTGAATGTTGTTCTTGGTGCAAGTATATCAAGACTGTTAGCTCCATTACAATACGGAAGCATAGGATTTATATTAATAATAAATTCAACTGTAACTCTAAGGGGGTTATTTATTTAGCAATATGTGCCCTGTGTACATCATTTTACGTGGGCAAAACTGATAGAAGTTTTAAACATCGTGTACATGAACATATTTATGCCATTAATAAGCAGAATTCCTGTAATGCTTTGGCTAGGTATGTTATACAGAACCCCGGCCATAATTTTCAATTTGTTATCATAGATTGTATTCATGATACAGGGCGGCGGGGTCCATCAGGAGAAAGAAATTCTATGGCAGCTTAAGCTTGATGCAAATTCACCACCGGGGCTAAATGAAATGATCTCAATTAAAAGTTTGCTTAAATTAAAAGCATTATATAGGTAGTCATTACTACCATGTTTTTTATACTATCAAAATATGTACATATTTATTTGTTTGTTAATCTTTTTATTAACAATATATACTTTTTAATATTATGTAGTAAATATTCAATATATTGGTCCTATATGAGCATTTTCTCTTTAAAAATTGCTGTTTGATTTAGTAATTAATTAATTATGCAATTTATGACATCAGAATATGTTCACTATTTAAGCAATGTGCTAAGATGGCTATTTTATCTGAAGAAGTTTACAATTTGCCAGTAAACGAAAGCGCTAATTCACTAAAGCAGTTGCCAGTGTGGTTTGTCTTCTTTTTTTGAATTTTACCAGTGTGTGAATTTCTTTTGTGGAGTCTTTTCCATAATATCACCATTACAGAAGACTTCTTGAACATGCATAATACACAAAACATACACGCACGCACACACGCACACACTCCCACTCCCACAAGCCACCCCCTTACCTAACCCTTACTTTAACTCTAACTTACAAACATGCATACACACACCCATCCCTAATACATATGTGTGTGTGTGTGTGTGTGTGTGTGTGTGTGTGTGTGTGTGTGTGTGTGTGTGTTAGTGTGAGTAGTTTGTTAATGTGGCTCATGGTGTGCCATGCCAGTAATTATCCATACCTTACATAGCACGATTTCCTGGCCAGCATATGAACAGGTGAGGCAAACCTGTACATTGAAATACAGAAGTGTGTGTCTTGCTGTAGTGGATATATGGTCCCTTTAATATAGCCTAGCAGGTTGCGCACCTGTGATGAATAAAAGGACAGGCCTCTGGTGATGAGACGTGAATGTGGCTGTGTCTTCTGAAAGCCAGTATGTTGATACATAGGAGTGTGGAGGAAGACATGATTTTTGATGTGGGCCTGCAGCAGAAACAGTGAGTCAGATATACTCTCTGATGCACTCACTGAAAGGAAGAAAGTCAAGGCTAGTTATTGAGGGATACCTACATATAAAGTAGTGAGGGCAAGGGAAGTAGTCCAAGTGGTGATGCATCTAGAAACTGCCCAAGGAAATATAAATCCATGGACGTAACCATCAGGAGCCATAGAGGAGGAATACTTAAGAAATGCACCTGCCATAACCATCCCCTGATGGGGTGGCAAGGAGATATCAGATGCAATCCATGACATGTGCAAAAAACCATCTGCAGTGAATGAGGAAATGGGCTAGCGGCAGCTCATAGGCATCTGCAATGAAGAAAAAAAAAACATCTTGATCATATCTTCGGTGACTTTGTCTGAGCCTGCTGCTGTCTCTAACTTTTATTTTCCTTAGAACACGTTGTATTTTTTCTAGGTTGGGTTATTTTTCCATCTTTCAAGATAAGCTGTGTATGTGGTAGTATGGTTTCTGTAGGGTTTTCTTCATTTAGAATCTTCTTGAGATATTTCTTCCATCTGCTCTTGATGTCCAATGGATTGGTAGAGTAAATTGTTGCTAGCATCCCTTATGGTGTCTTTATCTTTCGTTCATTGTCTTGTAACCCAATAACAGTCTGTTTTTGTAGTTTGTATTTGTTAACCAGGGTAGAGCACTGATCTACATGGACCCTTTACTGACTCAGCCTAGGAGAAATACCTGTTTAAGCGGCTTGATCAGAGTCACAGAATAGGCAAATGGAGGTTGAGGGAATAAAACCATGTATCACAAAAAGTAGCTGGTTAATTGCAAATAGACTTAATCATCTCTGCTAACTGCCATCCACTGAGTCACCTCCCAGAAAATGGAAGAGTTTCTCTGACTTTACTATCATAGTCTTGAAATTGCTTCCATCGAATGATCATAATGTTGATGAAAAATGTCAATTTCTGACATGTCTAAAAGGCAGAACGTTGGAAATGACATACCTGAACTTCCTGGTACGATGAGTGTGACATAGCATGAGGTGACATCAAGTCACCCATGCTATGCATATTAACATACCCTTACACTCAACAGTCAACAGTACATTAACTGTACTATTTTGAAAGGGGGCTATGCCTCCCTCCACACCCCATGTGGGGGGCTGTGCCCCCAACACCCCCTGCACATTAAATATACCAACTCTGAGATTGCACTACAGTGAGGAAATGGGCTAATTCCCTGTTCCTCATTGAACTGCAACCTCCCTACACAATGTCGAACCAAAAATATCAACCTACACTACCCATTTGCTGTAGTGTAGTCAATCATTTTGGTTTGACATTATCCTGACTTGGAAACAAAACTGCAATTTGACCACATGCCAGTTGACTGATGCAGTTTCCAAGTTTTGATTGTATACCATTTCTCTGATACCTTTTTCTTTACCATTCTTATTGTTCTCTTAGCCTCTTTGTTAGCCAGTCAGCATTCCTTCTTAATTTGGTCCAATTTTTCTATCTTCCATTCCTTCCTGCACTTCTTCTGACGTCTGATAACTTTCTTGTCTTCTGCATTCCACCACCAGCTTTTCATATGTACTTTATTTCCATACCTGCCTGGACCACATCACCATCATCATCATCAAACCCCTTTTTCTCATTTTCTATGTGGGATTGGGTTGTCATGCCAACTGTTGCCATGTCTCTCAATTCAATACCACTATCCTGCATTCTTTGACAGTCTTGCCTGACTGTTGCAGGTCTTCTCTCAAAAAGTCCATCCATCTCCTTCCTGGACACCATCATTTCCTCTTGCCTTCTTACTGTTTATCTCAAATATTCTTCACCAGATTGTCTTCTTCTTAACTGCACATGTGCTCAGACCATTGTAATCTGTTCTGTTAGACCCTCTCTGTAATTGGAGCCAGTTTGACTTCTGCACCCATCTCAAGCACTTTGTCTTCATCACCTTTAGCTTCTTCAACTGCTTTGCAGGTTTCTGCACCATGCAGTAGTCACACCATTCTTTTGTACACCTTAATTTTCATCTTCTTTGGGATTCTTTGGTCATACACTGCCTCTGCCACTTTGTGCTAGTTGGCTGCAGCTCCTCTGATTCTAGATTTGACCTCTTCATTCAGACTTCCTTTCTCTTCAACCATCCCTCCCAGATATTTGAAGCTGTTAACCTGTTCCACTATTTTCTCTTCTATCGCAATTCTCCTGATTTCCCCCATTTTCTGTCATTACAACTGTCTTAACTATACTCAGTTTCATTCTATGTGTCTTTCATTTTGCATTCTATTCCCCTATACTTTGCAGTAGTTCTTACTCAGAGTATGCCTGTAATGCCACATCATCTACATCCAGCAGTTTTGTTTATCTGTACTCTCCAATCTGTTTGCTGATGTAATCCATTACCAGTGCAAACAGCACTGAGCTCAGAGCTGAACCCTGATGCACACTCAGTCTCACAGGGAACCCCTATTTGAGACCAAATACTGTTTTTGCTTGAATCACTGGATCTTTGTACACAGCCTGCACTAATTCTTCCAATGCTTCTGGGATTTTGAACCACTGTGGGACTGCCCAAATTAGCTTTCTTGGGAGATTCTCATATACTTTCTCCACGTCTAGAAATACCCAGTTGGACTCCTTCCTAACTCTACCTTCTTCTCTGCTATCTGTCTCACTGCAAACATTGCATCTGTTGTGCTGCATGTTGATTTGAATCTGAACTGCTCATCTCCCATACTGCTTTCTACTACTCTGCATATTCATTTATCCATCACCCTCTGCAGAACCTTCATGCAGTGTGACAGGAGTCTGATACCTCAGTACTGCCCACAGTTGTGGATGTATTCTTTGTTTTTGTACACTGGTGCAAGTATGCTTATTCTCCAGATATCTGGGACATCATATGTCTCCCTCTCTATACTGTTCTGTCTCACACTGTCTCACCCAACATCTTGATCATATTTGCTAAGACTTCTCTGACTATTGCTTGTAGCTGATTGTGGCAACCAGTGGTTTATCCTGTGGTGCCTCTTTCAATGTGGATGACTTTCAATCACTGATTCTACCCCAGTGCTTTTTCTTTACTAGGAGGAAGTTTACCTGAGTTGTATGTCTGCTACTCTTGTATGTGATGATCTTGTGACTGTCTCTCTTGTTGAACTATGTGCTGGCCACAAGCCATTTGCCAGACAGAAATTTAGAATATTTTCTCCTTTTTATTCCTGTTGCCCTACACATGGGCCAAGGCAGTCCTCATATGTTGTTTTATCCTTCTGTCCTGATATGTGCATTGAGGTCATCCATTATGACCACCAATTCAAGTTGTCCTGCTTGATCTAGAAGGTCCTGCAACTGCTGTCTGAATGCACTCTTTTCTTCACTGTCACAACTATGCTCTTGAGCACAGACTGAGATTATGAAGTGTGTCTTATTGATACACTCGAGTCTAATTGCCATGAGTGAGTATTGTTAACTCTGATGACATCCATTCACTGTGTTCTGAAGCCTTTTCTCACCACAATTACCAAACCATTTCTAGGTTGTCTAACTCCTGAGTAGTAGACTCTGGATCACAAACCAAGTGTCTTGCTGTACTGCCCTTCCATCTTGTCTCCTGGATGCATAGAATGTCCAGCCTCCTCAATATTACCATGCCGTCCACTTCCAAACTGTATCCTGTCAGAGACCCTGTACTGAGTGTACCAATTCATAGCTCATGTTTGGCAGGTTTATTGATTTTATATCCAGCTTTCACTCGACAGAGCTATCCCAGGTAACCAATGCTGAGTAACTGGACACCAGTTGGCTAGTAGCTTATTCATACAGGGTTACTGGACTTTATGGCAGGCACACAGTGTCCAATAGGAGCATATACATGACTCTCACCATTAGTGTAGATTGCTGGTATAGGTCAGAGTAGGCCAGGTCCTCAACCCACTTATCACTGGCAAATACTCATGCCCATTTTTGGCAACATTAGTCAATGCAACTAAATCACCTAGAGCCAATTTACACCATCAAGTGACAGTCTGTGATCTGTGTTTTCCTATGTTGTGGGACTGCCCAAATTAGCTTTCTTGGGAGATTCTCATATACTTTCTCCAAGTGTAGAAATGACCAGTTGGACTCCTTCCCAACTCTACCTTTGTCTCTGCTATCTGTCTCACTGCAAACATTGCATCAGTTGTGCTGCATCTTAATCTGAATCTGAACTGCTCATCTCCCATACTGCTTTCTACTACTCTGCATATTCATTTATCCATCACCATCTGCAGAACCATCATGCAGTGTGACAGGAGTCTGATACCTCGGTACTGTCCACAGTTGTGGATGTATTCTTTGTTTTTGTACACTGGTGCAAGTATGCTTATTATCCAGATATCTGGGACATCATATGTTTTCCTCTATACTGCTCTGTCTCACACTGTCTCACCCAACATATTGATCATATTTGCTAAGACTTCTCTGACTACTGCTTGTAGCTGATTGTGGCAACCAGTGGTTTATCCTGTGGGCTGCCTGTTTCAATGTGGAAGACTTTTCAATCACTGATTCTACCCCAGTGCTTTTTCTTTACTAGGAGGAAGTTTACCTGAGTTGTATGTTTGCTACTCTTGTATGTGATGATCTTGTGACTGTCTCTCTTGTTGAACTATGTGCTGGCCACAAGCCATTTGCCAGACAGAAATTTAGAATATTTTCTCCTTTTTTATTCCTGTTGCCCTACACATGTGGGCCAAGGCAGTCCTCATATCTTGTTTTATCCTTCTGTCCTGAAATGTGCATTGAGGTCACCCATTATGACCACCAATTCAAGTTGTTCTGCTTGATCTAGAAGGTCCTGCTACTGCTGTCTGAATGCACTCTTTTTCTCACTGTCACAACTCTGCTCTTGAGCACAGACTGAGATTATGAAGTGTGTCTTATTGTTATACTTGAGTCTAATTGCCATGAGTGAGTATCGTTAACTCTGATGACATCCATTCACTGTGTTCTGAAGCCTCTCCCTCACCACAATTACCAAACCATTTCTAGGTTGTCTAACTCCTGAGTAGTAGACTCTGGATCACAAACCAAGTGTCTTTGCTGCACTGCCCTTCCATCTTGTCTCCTGGATGCATAGAATGTCCATCCTCCTCAATATTACCATGCCATCCACTTCCAAACTGTATCCTGTCAGAGACCCTGTACTGAGTGTACCAATTCATAGCTCATGTTTGGCAGGTTTATTGATTTTATATCCAGCTTTCACTCGACAGAGCTATCCCAGGTAACCAATGCTGAGTAACTGGACACCAGTTGGCTAGTAGCTTATTCATACAGGGTTGCTGGACTTTATGGCAGGCACACAGTGTCCAATAGGAGCATATACATGACTCTCACCATTAGTCTAGATTGCTGATATAGGTCAGAGTAGGCCAGGTCCTCAACCCACTTATCACTGGCAAATACTCATGCCCATTTTTGGCAACATTAGTCAATGCAACTAAATCACCTAGAGCCAGTTTACACCATCAAGTACCAGTTTGTGATCTGCGTTTTCCTATGTTGATGATATTATGCAGCACAGTTGATGACCAAAGCAGTTGGTCTATGCAACTCTTCTCCCTATAGGGTACCATCTAGAGTCTGTCTTACTGTGCACAGCTCCATTCTTAAGTGAGTGTGAGGTGGAAACAGCATGTTTTGCGATGTGAGAGGAACCACAAAGAGACCTATAGAGCATATGCAAACTCCATACAGGCATTAGCCAGAGGTCAGGATCAAACTTTGTACCTTATGCATGGGAGACAAAGACCATAACCACTGTGCCAACTGTCTTGGTTACATATTGTCTAAAATGTATCTGAAGAAGACTTACGATAATGCTTCTGAGAACGATATACTTGATGAAATGTGTAGTACAGGCAAGGATTTATCAGATATAAAAGCTGAAATTTTTCATGGGAATTAGATACGGAGGACACTGTTTCACAGAGTCCAGAATATAATAATCTGTGTATTAATACTAAAACTAAAAGCAAGTTTAGCCCTAAATTTAATAATGAAAAAATTTCTTAATTTTATAAAGTTTTAAAGTTTACTTAAAAAAAATATTTAAAGAGGCATTGCAGGAAGGAAATTTATGTACACTGCTATCTTGCAAAGAATGAATAGCTAGTTGTCCATAGTTTATGAAATAACAAATATTTGACATTAAAACCAGCAGTTAAGAGCAGCAGTATGATAGTATTGAAAAATACACAGTGCTTAAAGATATTTAGGGACCATCTTTACGACAAGAACACTAATGAAATTATTTAGAATCAATGCATTTGAAGACATGCAAGGACTATGCAGCCATAACAGATAAAAGAGACTATTTGCAGTTCATCTCAACATATATTAAAAATAACTTAGAATGCCACTTTGATATTGCCTACATAGTATACATAAACATATAAGTCAGCTTGGTAGGCCTATAATTAGTGGTTGTAATGACTATTTAAAGATGTTGGGAAAGATTTTAAATGCACACCTTATGAAGTATGTGGTTACATGGAATTCTTTATTCAAAATTCACATTGTGCATTTTGAAAGATTTTATACACCATAAGGACTATTTTGAAGTTACTGTAGATTTATTTAACATTTGTTTACCAGGAAAGTCTGACTTGGAATGAGTCACTTTTCAGAGGAGGCCTGAGGAGAAACACTCTATAGAGACATGCCTTTGTAAAGTGGGAGGAAACCAGAGCACCCAGAGGAACCCCACGGAACAGTAAGGAAGATATGCAGACTCCACACCGAAGGCACCCCCGCTGAGAATCAAACCAGAGAACCACTTGCTGTGAGGTGGGAATCCTAACCACTGCACCACTGCAGCCACCCATCAAGTTGACTAAAAGTGTGCATACAAAACACAAAGAAACTATAAAAAGTGTTCTGTTGCCTTACATTTTGGAGATTATCATAAAACAGATTACAGCTATGATACTTATTCACATGAATGATCATGACAGACATGACAATGACACCAAAGAAATTTTAAGACAAAAAAGTTTTACTCATTTTGAAATATGATATTTTGCATCCTGTTGGTCTCGGTATGGATTTGATTTGGGGATTTCTGATGTGACGACAACACCGAACTGTGACTTTACCAAATGATCACACTACCAAATTTTTGAACAGGGTAAGTGTGCACTGGGTCAACATGGATTGAGGAAACACACCGCAGTACATCAAATCAACCCCCTGAACTGAATATACCAACTATGGAATTGCACTACAGTGGGGAAAAAGGGCAAATTTATCCTTGTTGGCGAAGTGCATACTTACCTTGTTAAAAAATTCGGTGTGATCATTCGGTACAGTAACGGTTCGGTGTTGTCATCTCAGTAATGTCATTTTCAGGGAACTGGGCTTTCACTTATTACAAGTACATATATATATATATATATATATATATATATATATATATATATATATATATATGTGTGTGTGTGTGTGTGTGTGTGTGTGTGTGTGTGGGTCTACTTCTGATTGTAAAAATCACAGTTTATCGGCAATCAGAAGATCAAACCCATTTAAGTGATTTCGCAAAAGCCGGTTCTCCGAAGCGCATTACAGCAGGGAAAAGGAAATATATCCTTTTCCCCAGTGCAGCAGTTAGCATTTTTGCCTCAGAGCAAGAGGTTCTCGCATTCAATTCTTGGCTAGAGCGCCTTCTGTGTGGAGTCTGCATGTCCTCCCTGCAGTGGAGTGACGCTAAAGACATGCAGGTAGGTGCAAGTGTGAATGGGTGTGCCTTCTTTGAAGGTTGGGCATTGGGCTGGCAACTCGGCACAGTAAAAATCCACTGCCAGTCATGAGAAGACTGGAGTTTCACTGTGGCAACCCCTAACTGGGTAAAGCCGAAAGACTTTTAGTGCGATCTTGGAGTTAGTATATTTAAGTAAGGGGTTGTGGGGGCACAGCCTCCCACATGGGTGGGTGCAGGTGGGTTTGTCCCCCTGCAAAATATTTTTTAAAGCAGTTTTGTTTTGTTTTTCTTTTATGGTTCAGAGAACTGGCTTTTGTGAAAGTGCACTTTCGATGTTACGCACTTTCGCTTTAATGGGTTTCGATGTTGCTTGCTCGATATTGTGAGATTTCGATCAAGCAATATATATATATATATATATATATATATATATATATATATATATATATATATATAATATTTGTTATTTTCATGTAAAGAGATTGTAGTAACAAAAATATGGTCTAAACCCATTTGAAGCCAACTCTTTCTAGATGAGACATTTTAAATTAACATATGCCAGTCTATCTGGACAGAACATGGTTCCTCTGGATGAGTTATCTTTTAATGAAACCTGATTGAACAAACTCAAGTAACTAAACTTGCATGTCTCCAAGTTTTTCTTTAATATGGGCAACAAATCCCCCAAATTGCTCCATACAAGGGGCTTCACCCCCCTCAAGCCGCTTAACTAATATACTTAACTGTGGGATCATAAACTTTGGTTTAAGATATGAAAATTTTCACAAGGTAGTAATTTGCTTAGAAGGATTCATTGTATCAGGATTTGAAGAACTCAAACAATAAAATGCCATCTGGACTTCATAGCTGCTATGTGAATAGCTTGTATAGTTGCCTACATTTGAAACAGAAGCAATATTTCGAATTTAAATTTTGTAAGGAAACACTGGAAGTAAAGAGGCTCTGCACCGTTATTCCAAATACATCAGGAATGGATACTACATAGTTATTCAAACAATACTGTGTGGTTACTATTACTGCAATTAGTGCTGTTTCTTTTTTGGATTACTTAGTTTTTGCCTCTTTTAAAAAAAAAAAAAATATATATATATATATATATATATATATATATATATATATATATATATATAAAATTTCATAACATATTATAGGCAAAATGCATTTATCTGTGAAATTTCTGTGCTCTACTAAAAAAAACAAAAACTTGTAGACGTATCAACTTATTCATGGCTCCTGAACATACCAGAATTACCCTGGCTTTTAGGAAACATTAATTTTAAGCAGATTTGTATTTGTATCTAAACAAAATGCTTTTAAGATATTTATATTGTGAATACTTATTCCATTTAGACATCAGCTTTGATATTGGCATATTTTAAAACATATACCTTTTATTGAAGATAATTATTTCATTTTGCTATCTATTTTGAGACTATTAAATATTTTATTATCAGAAAAAATGTACCAAGTAACACATTCTCTGCTGGGAGAGCAAATTATTTAATTTGATTTCTTGGTGGATAATTGCAGAATGTAATTATAGATGAGTAATTAATATTTATAGAAAGAATACATCTTGAATCGTTGTATTACAGTATAATAATAACCACTCCATTACATTATTAGTAACATGACCAGAGGCAAAATGATTTTCTTATCTCAAACTACCACTGGGAGTAGTGGCAATGTATTCATTAAGGAACTGGATATAGTTAATGAGAAATGAGATAAATAAGGTTATGACAAGCATTTATTAGAAAGATAAAAGAATAAATCGCAGATAAGAGAAATAATGCTACTAATATCATTTTGAGTACAAACTTATGTTAAGTATAATTGTGAAAGTATGGTAATTTAAAATGATGTTTATTACATACTTACATTTTGGGATTTACTGATGGAATATGGCAGCCTTTTGGAAACTGCGACTTTGAAACCAGCACTTGCACACAAAAGGGTAAACAGTTTAAATGAATATTCTAGTAATGATAATTGATAAATATTTTTATGATGGGAGCATGTACGTAGAAGGAAAATCACTTTTAAATGTTTCTTCAAGTGTCCAGGGCTAAGCCCATTACTTCAAGTCTGGCAATCCACATGAAAAGTACAGTACAGTACAGTAGCCATACCAGATCTGACACCGAACTACTACCAACAACAGAACTAAATCTCATTCTAGGCATTCATCTCAATGCCACTCAAGACTTAAGGTAAAGCTGCACATGTGGCAGAACATAATACTTCCACTCATGCAATACTAAATGCTAATATCCTTCTTAATGATCTGAGAAGTACATTTCTGCTAGAGAATGCCTGGAAGCTGGCATTGTGCTTCCATATTAAGGAAATCAACTTCATTTTTTGAGTGTCCTGATATAAAAATTATGCCCCGGGATTCAGTAAGCTCTGCACGGTGTGCAGGAATAGTGCAAGAGCTGCTAGATGCAATATGGCCGACGAGCGATCCAGGAATGAGCTCCCGGGATGTGCACGAGCACTCCTACACTGTTTTTGCATGGACACAGCTCCTGTATGCTAATTACTCCATTTGCTGGTGCAAACCATTAAAATAAGGTGAATTAGAGATCCAGGAAGAAAGCAGGCATCTGTGCAGGAATAATGTAACCTGCAGGAATGCATTTGGTTACTAACTGAATACATTTCTGCCAATTACAAAACGGAGGCATGACAGCTCCAAAGAAAGCATGTATTCAATGTAGTAAGCATGCCAATGGCCAAATATATGGCCATTGGCTTGGGAATAGTTGCAAAATTATAAAAAATAACTTTTATTTTTTTTGGCTGATTTCGGCCGTTTAAGCCTAGGACAGTGGTGCCCAAACAGGACTGACAAGAAAATAATGAAAAAAGTTGGAAATAAGCTTTTAAACCAAAATCAGCATTCTGCCCCAATAGTCAATGCCATGCATAAGACAACAATACCAGGGAATAGTGGTTGCTAGGAAGGCTGAGTGTCAGTCTTGTAACCATGCATTAGCAGTCAGTTTTATGCAAATGACGGGATTGATACTGAATCACAGATTTCCCCTCAGTGTTGGCTTGCACCCAACCATGTAGGTGCAACAACACCATGGTATAATCATAAGAGATAGATGACCTCATAAGGGGGAGTGTCATGCATGCTGTAAGCTTATTGGAGCTCTGTGGCCCGTGTTTGCTCTTACCTAAGCACATCTAAGGAAGGGGTGTGCCTGAGGCTGCCTAGCAGTGTTTACATTGCCTAAATGGGTGTGCGCACCACTCACCGGGTTTTAAACAAACAAACAAAAAAAAAACCAGGAAATAGCAGCTCTGTTCACATCTGAGCACTGGGTATGTGCGGTGAGCACTGGGGCTTAAACGGGAAGGCAATGGGAAGGGAAAACAGCAGTAGGAAGGCAATAAAGTAGAACTAGCATAGCTGGCAGGTGAAATGTACCAGAATCAGCCAATTACACAGGCAGCAGCCCAGTCAAGCACAGCACACTACTACAAACTATGCAAACACTTTTCACTTTGGTTTTTCCCACAAACTCTACACCACCGGTGTACACAAAAGGGAAATTTTACCTAACAAAACCAACAAAATGATATGGGCTGCCATCGCTGTCATAAATCAATATGTGGAAGAGGCTGAGGGTGGTGAGGATGAGAATGCTGATGACTGACCCACAGTGAGGAGAAGGAGGAGAGTGTACAGTCCCAGGGTAACCTACCAGGGGCTACATGAGCTGGAGATAGTGGAGCATTATAGGGTGGACAGGGACCACCTACAGCAAATTGTTGAGCTGTGCTGGCCACGCCTCACACACAGAACTAACAGAGGGGAACCCATCCCAGTGGATACTAAGGTATGTGTAGGGTTAAGAATACTAGCCACAGGTACCTTACAAAGGCAAACTGGGGATATCATAGGGATAGCCAAAAGTAAGGCACTGG
This sequence comes from Protopterus annectens, assembly GCF_019279795.1. Taxonomy (NCBI): domain Eukaryota; kingdom Metazoa; phylum Chordata; order Ceratodontiformes; family Protopteridae; genus Protopterus; species Protopterus annectens. The sequence continues at coordinate 95,969,798 of NC_056740.1, forward strand.
AAGGTTCAACAGAATAAAATCCACTGTTTTATTGATCACACAAAATATTAAAAAAAACGTAAAGCACATCCACAGTACAGTTCCCTGTATTCTAGGCGTGTTTCTCAAGGGCCACCCCAAGAATCAATGGGCAATATTTCTATTGCATAAAAATAAAAATCAGCTCCTGCAGAGTTCAAAGTATGTTTATACAGAGAATTGTTACTGTTCATCTTTTTTGTATCGTACCTGTGCTCATACATTCTTGACTTTAATTTTCTCTCAGTTTTGCCTCTATAGAATGCTTCACATTTGTCACACAAGGCTAAATTAATAATACCATTAGTATTGCAATTAGAAAAAACATTTGTCTTAATACGTCTGTCTTTACTTTTCAGATGAACCATCTCTCCAACTTTGACATAAGGGCATTGGACATAACAACCACCCTTGTATGTGCCCCTTTTATTAGAAAGGTAAACACCTGTCTTAGGGGTACCATTCTCCAAAATATTTTTAATACAGTGCCCCCTTCTGTAAATCCACTTAAAAGGCTTATCAAATATATACTGCAGATGTTTTTAATAGAGCATCCCCTTCTGTAAATACACTTAAAAGGCTTATCAAATATATACTGCAGATCAGACCTGGCAAAGAGGCAACACATAGCACATACACTGACATGGTAGGGACCCAGGGAGTGACACCTCTCTCTCTCTGACTCGCACATACAGTAAAAGGGATACCAAACATGACACTACCTGTGCTTTACCATGTATAGGGAGTGTACTATGTGCATCCGACATAGTCAGCCCTCCAGCACCATCCACAATACTGGCACAGCCACAAGGTAAGTCACTTTTCCTATCAATTGCTGAATGGAGTAGTATGTTCTGCTAGTTGTATCTATGGTATGGATGTGAGCATGCAAGGGAACTGGGTGGCTGAATGGGATGGCAGTAGACAGTGGACACCTATATGGGCAGCATGAAATCCATAACAAATACTGGTGTCAACATACTAGGCAGTACTAGACAAGGTGACAAATCCCACTGCAGTACATGTGGTGGCCCAAATGTGTGTCCATAGAACACACACATGCATGTCAGTGAGGCTCACATACCCAACAACAGCTTCACCCAGCAGGACAATTGTAGATGACCATAAAGAAAGGCTGTGCAAAGGTCTCCAATTAATGGCAATGAAGAACAGCCCCCCTCCAGACCTAAACAGACAGACTATAACAGGTGTGGCAGTTGTATGTTAGTTATGAAGGGTAAGAAGTCTGAAACTGAAATATAGGTCAATAAAACCTAAGATCTGTATTCTACTGATATACCTCTAGTCTGCATGATAGGTCAGAATACAAAACAAAATGGAAGCCAACAGAGTACCTGAAATACCAATACAGTCATAGCAAATGTTTACAGTTATCAGGCGTGCCCCCCAATCCTATGTCGAAATGCAGTAACATGTACATGTGGGTTTAATAACAGTGGAGCACAGATTACCTGAGCTAGCTCAATTTACAGGATAGATTGTTGTATGTGTGCAATATGCAGGGGTTCTGTGTATTAGGTTTTTGTGTGTTGTATATTGTGTGAAAGTGGTTAGCATGTAGGCTTGGAGGATTGTGTCTCAGTGGCCTATGGCCAGTACTGTTGATGACAGGGCCATGTTCTGACAACTGCAGTGCCAACCACAATGCATCTCAGCAAGACCCAATTCAGCAGTCATCCATACTGACTGTTCAGATGTCAATATCTGTCACCATCTGAAAGATGGACATGCCATGAATGTGTGCCCAGACATACACACAGTACACAGGTGGAAGTACCTTAGACAGAGTACACAAAATTTACTGTCAACTGCACACACCTTTGGAATTGTACATACAGGTTAGCAGCACATTGGTTATCTGTGTAGTATGGAATACTGATGTAGTCTGGCCAATCACTGGCAGACCACAAAAGGCACAGTTATGAAGTAATGAGAGACTGCCTATGTGCCTGTACAAGGCAGCATAAGGGGAATGTCCCAGGTACCCAGATATATCTGTGAATCAGCTGCATGAAGCTTCCATATCACACATGCACTCAGCTCACCCGACCATCAGCCACAGGTTTATCACAGGTCATATCCTTGCTGTTGGGAATGCATACATTGTGACCCACACTTCCGTATGAGAATACCCACAGAATGCAGCATGCTGAAGAGGTGTCCCATGCAGGTGTGTCCCTTGCTGTAAGCTGCACCCTGCCAGCATCCAGAACAATGGATTAATATGGACAGGAACTATTGCCATTAACACCTCACACACTTACCCTGTCACCACAGGGGAATCCAGTGGCTCACAGCCTGAGACTGTAGGAGTGACAGAATGTACTGGCCTGCATCACTACCAAATGCCCTACAGTCCTCTGTCAAAGGCCTGTGCCTCACCCATACTGTCAGTGTATGTTATCTCATGGGGTCCCAACTAACAACATAACACAGTCCACAGAACACAAATGCAAGGTCATGTTGACAAATCCCAGTAGCATGCCCACCATGTCCTACTGCATGAACTGTGGACCAACCCTAAATACCGCTGGGATGAAGGGACAACTATAGGGATACTTCTCAGATATCACTTGCATAATGTTAGGAAGAGGATAGAATAACAGAGTGGGGGTGTGTAGCAGCATGGACGCCATGTAGTGTGTGAAGTCTGAAACTCTGATATGTGCCCATACTATCCCTGCCTGCAAACCCAGTAATGGGTGGCTACAAACCTACTTATAAACCACAATGTGAAGAGAAACTGACCAGATATATTAGCCGTGCCTCTGGGTAACCTGGGTTAATCTGCACAGCTGAGAGGTATGGCCACAGCAGGATATGGCCATTCTGTTATGTCGATAGATGTACAAGCAGGGGATCTTCAGCCACCACAGTATCAAGGTGCTACACCATTTACACAGACCCATCAGCAAGTGTCTGCAGCTACCCCTTGAGAATGGCATGAGTGTGCAAGAATATGTAGGCTGCAGACTTACAATATTGGACACAGCTTCATTCATCTTGTATTTCCCAGGAAATAACTGTGAGAAAATAAGTATATCTGTCAGTAGTTGATGACATAATACATCACAGTGTAAAACAGTACATATGTCTGAATATCTCTGCTAACACCAACCATGTAACACAAGCAGCACAGACACAATAGTTACAGTCATACTTCTCAACCAGTCAGGGACAAATCCTTACAGAATCAGGGACAAATCCAGAAAAAAATCAGGGATGCTTTTAAAATATTAGTTGTATTAACTTGCAGCATTAACAAAATAAGAGAATATGAATTAATATGCATTTCCTGATGTAAAATAAGTCCATAACTCTTAATTATTGCCATTATTTATTAAGTATAATTCATCACCTTTTGCCCAAAAGGCACCAGTGTTAGGAGGGATTTAGAGGGACAGAGCTAAAATGTGAGTTAAAATCAGGGACATCCCTGAAAATCAGGGAGAGTTGAGAGGTATTGTTACAGTATCCCACTGTCTTTCACTCATTGCGACGCCATATTGCCAACCTATCTACAGATATCCTGCAGAAACAGGTTTCTAGCTGTCGGTGTAGAACATAAAATTCTGGACTAGAGTACACCCTACCTGGAATGGATTCACACACTCAATACAGAAGGTCATACTGGGCATGCTCCTAGACTTAGAGAAATGAAGTCCATGTCTGACAACAGTGGACTATACATATCTGTCAGTTGCAGATGTATGTGCACACACACCACATTGCACACCATTCATGATTTGCATACACATTGGACAGGAATAATTACACATATCCAAGGCCAACGCACTATAATAGGTCAACCATACACACCCAGAGATGTGGGGAAGAGAGAGACAGACAGGGAGAGTGAGATTTCCATCATGAGGCCTGTCCTACCCACCACACATCCAAATGGCCAATATCACATGATGTGCTGATGTCAATCACTGTAGACATTTGCTTTTGGTAGCCATCAGCCCTATAGTGTCTGTGGTGCTTGTGATAACTGTGTAGCATGATAGTACAAATCAGTATTCATCTTACATTTGTATACCCAGTCCTGTCAAATGTAAATTTGTGTGTGACTGAGTGCTATGTGTGTGTTTCCAGAGAAATGGTTTATGGCCTATCCACACACACTGCACTTCCCATCGCCCATGTTAGCACTCATGCTGATGTCAGTCACCTTGAAATAACCCTCTGACCAAATCTCAGCCCCATAAACTCTGTGGTGCTTGTGATAAGTGTGTAATGCTATAGGAGTCCAAATGCCAGGCATGGCAACTTTGTGTGTGTGTGTGTGTGTGTGTGTGTGTGTGTGTGTGTGTGTGTGTGTGTGTGTGTGTGTGTGTGTGTGTGTGTGCGTGTGTGTGGAGATTAATGATTTTGAGGCCATTCACAGTCACTATACCTCTGATTGCTCTACTTTAGCAAGCCTGCTGATGTCAGTCACCTTGAAATACCCCTTTAGAAAAGGGCCACCCCTATAAGTTCTGTGGTGCTTGTGGTAACTGCATAATGCTATAGTATGATGTACTAGTTAGGAAGGAGTTCTAATCCCAGACATGGAAATTGTGAAACTCTGTGTGTGGAGATTAATGATTTTGAGGCCATTCACAGTCACTACACCTACCATTGCCCATCTTTAGCCAGTCTGCTAATGTCAGTCACCTTGAAATACCCCTTTGGATAAGGGCCAGCTTTATACGTTCCATGTTGCATGCAATAATTGCGTAATGCTACAGTATGAGATACTAGTTAGGTAGGAGTTCTAATCCCATACATAACAACTGTGTGTGTGTGTGTGTGTGTGTGTGTGTGTGTGTGTGTGTGTGTGGAAGTTAATGATGTTGAGGCCATTCACAGTCAATACACCTCCCATTGCCCTACTTTAGGAATCCTGCTAATGTCAGTCACATTGAAATAGCCCTTTGGATAAGGGCCAGCTTTATACGTTCCATGTTGCATGCAATAATTGCGTAATGCTACAGTATGAGATACTAGTTAGGTAGGAGTTCTAATCCCATACATAACAACTGTGTGTGTGTGTGTGTGTGTGTGTGTGTGTGTGTGTGTGTGTGTGTGTGTGTGGAAGTTAATGATGTTGAGGCCATTCACAGTCAATACACCTCCCATTGCCCTACTTTAGGAATCCTGGTAATGTCAGTCACATTGAAATAGCCCTTTAGACAAAGGCCAGTCTTATAAGCTCCATGGTGCTTGTGATAACTGTATAATGCTATAGTGTAGAATTCTGGTTAGGTAGGAGTTTTAATCCCCGAGATGGCAACTGTGAAACTGTGTGTGTTTGTGTGAGTGTGTGTGTGTGTGTCCTTGATAATACCTGATGTTATGGACATTCACACTTACTACTTTCCCCTTACCCCTCCTTTAGCACTGCTGCTGATGTTAGTCACCTTCAAAGATACCTGTGGAGAGCTCTCCAACATGTAAGCTCCATGGTGCATGCCATGAATGCAGAACACTGTAGTAGCAGTAACTACACAGGTATGGGTTTGAATCTCATCTGTGGCAAGTGTTTGTGTGTGTGTACATATGTATGTGTGTACCTCAAAGATTTTTGCCCGAGGGCTGGTGATGTTCCTAACCTTAGAGGTACCTTGGGACAACATCCATCCTATAAGCTCTGTGGCACATGCGAAAAATGCAGTACACTATAGTAGCAATACATAACTAGGTAGGAGTTTGAATCTCAGTACTGGCAAGTGTGTGTGTGTGTGTGTGTGTGTGTGTGTGTGTGTGTGTGTGTGTGTGTGTGTGTGTGGACATTGCTGTGGTTGTGTAATACAGGATGCATTGCGGGGTGGGTTTTGCTAAATTATTATGTTGAGGACCTAGTATATGTCACAATGTCACAATGTCCACCTTACAAGGATAACAGATGTCAAACACCAGAGAGGCTGGTGTAGACAATACATAGCCTTACATGTGACATTATGGATTGGTGAACAATAAAGGCAACACTTCTATTTCTCAGAGAACACTCTCCACCCATGTCTCATACACAAACACACTTGGCTAGGCAACAACCACTATATTGTTAGTTCCCTGCATATTGCCTCACAGATAGTAACTCCGGTGTGATTGCAGTGGACTACATGCCTGTTGACCACAACAGTGTCACTGACATCAGAAAGTACTGTGATGTGTTACATCTCCTGATTGTGTGTTATCCAGCAAGTAAAAGGACATGGCACCCTGTTCCATCCCCACAGTAGGTAAATAAATGTTTACAGTGGCCCTTTTGCTATGTTCTTTACTGGACACCTAAAACAAATGTAGAGTCTGCAAATGTAACCCACAAAGGGAATACCATGCCTTATACAAATGTCATGTATAGACAGACACCACTAACTCCATTGAATACCTGTATCATGCTATAAATGTAGGTGTAAGCACAACCTCAGTTCCATAGCCTGGTCTCACCAAATGAGGTCAGGAATGCTACATCAGAAGATAATCTGTCCACACAACATGCCCCAGAGACCTCAAGTACACTTCCACATGTCAAAGAACATGCGTGTGGGACATGTGCACAATGCAGACACTGTCCATGTTATGGAATATAGATCACATACATGGGAAGCAGTGCACATCACTGGCCACCCACAATAGTAACCCAGATGAGTGGATGGTGAATACAATACCCACCCACGGGGACCACTCCAGGGACTACACCCCTGACCCACACTGGAGACTATTGTCATGTGGCCTGATGCCAAGGTGTTCCCTTTGTCTAGCCTTGTACAGCCTTCAGGCCCATTCACCTACTACACACCTGTGTAGTAATGAATATATGCATCTCAGTACTGGCAAGTGTGTGTGTGTGTGTGTGTGTGTGTGTGTGTGTGTGTGTGTGTGTGTGTGTGTGTGTGCGTGTGTGCAGATTAATGATTTTGAGGCCATTCACACTCACTACAACTCCCATTGCCCTTTAGCATGCCTGCTGGTGCCATTCACCTTGAAATAACCCTTTGGCCATGTTTCAGCTGTATAAGCTCTGTGGCGCTTGTGATAACTGCGTAATACCGTAGTGTAGCAAGCTAGTTAGATAGGAGTTCTAATCCTGATCCTGCCGACTGTGATAATGTGTGTGTGTGTGTGTGTGTGTGTGTGTGTGTGTGTGTGTGTGTGTGTGTGTGTGTGTGTGTGTGTCTTCGTTGACACCTGTTTTTATGGACATTCACACTTACTACACTTCCCATACCCCTCCTTTAGCACTGTTGCTGATGTCACTCACCTTCAAAGACACCTTTGGACAGCTCTTCAACTTGTAAGCTCTGTGGCACGTGCAATAACTGCATAACACTGTAATAGCAATATGTAATCAGGCAGGGGTTTGAAACTCTGTACTAATAAGTGTGTGTTTGTATATATGTCATCAGTATTCTGTTGGGGGTGATTGTGTAATGACAGTATCCATTGCTGTGTTGGTTTTGCTACATCATTATATTGAGGACCTATATGTCCCATTGTCCACATTACAAGGCCAACAGTTTTCAAACACTGTAGAGGTTGTTGTAGACAATCCTCAGCCCTAAATGTGTACAGCCATGTGCAATTACTATGTGGCAGTATGGATTAGATAAACAATATAGGCAACCATTATAATACCCAGATACCACTCTCCACCCACTGATCATACACAAACACGCCTGGCTCTTACTCTCTTACTCCCTTCCTTTATTACTTTGTCTTTGTATCTTTCTCTCTCTCTCCCTCTCTGGTGGATGTGGAAAAGTAAATCTTTTTTTGCATAGGCAGCAGCTTGAGTTTTGTAAGTAATGCTCATGATCAGCTGATGGTCTGTACACAAATTGCAGTCCCCCACTTACTATTTGCATGTGGAACAGTCGTGGTATCATTCCTATAGCCAATTGCATGGAAACACACTCCTATAACTAAGAACTTCATGTGGGTGTTGGCCCTTTTCCTTCACTGTGAGCAGAAGTTCATGTGGGTGTTTGACAAACAGTATCACAGAGAGTAGTTTGAAATACCTCTTACAACATACACTGTGGAGACAGGCCAACAAACAGGAGGGGGATGTTCCAGAAATGGGAACAGAATGTAAGTATTGCTGCTCTACATTTGTAGTAATGTTGGTTTAACAGGGTTTGTGTGGATATGGCTGTTCTACATGATTTAAAGTCTGGCATGACAGTGTTATGTGGTTGAGGAAACTCTCACCTATAGGGCTATCTGCAGACTGGCCAGAGTTTTCTAGTCTTACATGTGGTGTGTTACTCACACATTTCCTATCTTTAGAAATGCAGTAGCATACTCTGATGATTGCAGTCAGTACATGGTGACATCCATGTGAGTTACTGACTTCATATCCCTCAGAAGAGATATGTCACAACAAACCCTGTTACAGCAGGATTTTTTTCGGTTTATCACAGGAATATGTCAAAACTTTCCCTGTGTTTGTGCCTCCATCCCACAAGTCTGTCACCCTTTGACCATATGCCATGCAGTAATAGGTGCATATGTGCAGTACATCATTATTTACTGACATCATACCTGATAAGAAGCCAGTGAGATATCAGACTGCTACACATGTTATGTATAGTAGGCTTATATTTGAGGACAAAACCTGGACATTCTGTTGTAGTCTGTACAGTAGTGAGGTCAGTGTACTTATGGTGATTGTTGACAGAGTGTGTATTGTGAATATGTTACTTGGCATGTGTACAGACTGTGGTAGATGTCATTGTTCTTGGTCCTGTTCTATCTGACATTTCATGTTGCTCCAGTTTATGGTACCCTATCAGCGTACATGTTTGTAGAACCAGACTGACGCATGTTCCAAACCGCAATCAGGCATCAGACTGCACTGTGTATTGGCCCAGTATATGTAGGGTTAGTGTGTGAGTGGCACATATGAGGATGGTTTTGTTCACACAGTCCATATACTGTATAAAAATATAAAAATCATACACGAGTGAAAACATCTACATTTTGAAAGCCACTTTTATACAAGAACTCACATTCAGAAGTAATAATCAATTAATCAATTTGACAATTATACAAATACATAAATACTTTGAAACCACCAGATGCTCATCACTTCTGGCACATATTCTTCCATGTGCCAGAAGTGATGAGCATCTGCAGTGATGAGCATCTGGTGGTTTTACACTGATGGTGTACATATATTTACATGTACACCATCAGTTACTGACATACATCATAAGATCATCATAGTGAAGTACCACACAAATCATAGTAATGATCCTGTGGAATACAGCAGAGATATGAATAATAAACGTGGACAGTCTGATACAATTTGGCCAGCCCAGAGGTATAGGAACAAGAAAAAAATGGGTGCAGGTAAAACCAGGGTGCAAAAGAAAAATCCAAATGTAGAAAAAACACAATGCAATGAGGTAACACACAATAACGTTTTAACCCCTGTTACTGTAGCAGCATTCTACATTTATACCTGCAATACTTATATTACATCCCCTTGCACTAAGAGGTTGTGACAATTGATGCTGAGGTATTACTCCAGTACGTGTTATGGGCATATGTTTTTATATATATATATATATATATATATATATATATATATATATATATATATATATATATATATATATATATATATATATATATATATATATATATATGTATATATATATATATATATATATATATATATATATATATATATACACACACACACACACACACATATATGTGTATATATATATATATATATATATATATATATATATATATATATATATATATATATATATATATATATATATATATATATACACACACACACATATACATATATATATATATATATATATATATATATATATATATATATATATATATATATATGTATAAATATATATATATGTATATGTGTGTGTGTATATATATATATATATATATATATATATATATATGTATACATATACATATGTACATGAGTGTTGTATATACCTTCCCAGATGTATCCCACCATATTTATATATGTGCATATTTAGTTATAACAACATACTGATTCAACACTATTTTCACTAACAAGTACTAAACAATTGTAGAAATCAAAGCAATTCACTACTATTCAACAACAAACATCTTCACTGCTCTGATGGCTTAGTGGTTAACTGCTGTGACCATGGTGTATAGGGTTCTGGGTTCAATGGCTGTTTATTTTTTGCTAGGCAGAACAAGGACTGTTGGATACAGAGTTTGTGTAGGTTTGCCCACGGTAAGAGCTGCTAATATGCGGTTAAACGAATTGGCGCCTACACCATGTAGGCTTCACTTACCAGTGCACAAATCTGCTTAGCATTTACATTTAAGCAATACTTACACCTGCTAAGCATAGCTTATCCCTGATAACCAGTGATCACATTCCAGACTGATAAAATAGCATGGTAATGACATATTTAATAAGTGTATTTAATTCCATGTACATAACATGCTTCTATCTGCTGTCATTACAGTAGCAAGGGGTGTGAGTATACTGTGTGGGACACCTGAGTATATATGGCAAGTACAAAAATCTTTTCTCTTTGTATGTGTTTCATACATGGGTAGTATCCCAGGTTATATGCAGTCACACTTGCATGTATTGTATCATTACATTACTACTGTTAACAGTGTTTTCCCAAGTAAGAGTAGATTGCAGATTGTAGTACTGGAACCATACACCCCTGCATGCAAAGCTGGACTCTGAGTACTGCCTATCGTATTCTTGGTGTGTGAGCTGTGTATTATTAAGTATTTGCTACTGGATATTGATCTGATATGTGGATATTAAGTGTAGTCTACTATGCATATAGGACATGTCATTGAGGGCTGCTGTCATGTAGTAATGACATGCCTATCAGTGTCAGACATCTATCTGTCAAAACATTCATCCTAATGCATAACCTGTTGGCTAGCTGATTTCTGTCTTTCCTCTGTACAGATGTGCAGATGTCAGGTATCCATCTTGGCTGCTTACAGACAATCTATGCTTGACTGACACTGGCATGTCTGCCCAGCTATGTTATGAATGCCAAAGCTAGAAAACCCCACCCTGTATGCACCACATACCATGGATACATCAACTAGACTACCACAGTCAACAGAACTTGCTTGGGTACAGGTCTCCAACCCAGACACTGGCCATGTTATGTAATATATATTGTATACATGTCAATTGGAGCACCTCACTTGCTCTCTGCAAGTGAAAACCAGATGATTGGATGTTGCATTTAACTGTCACCCTGGGGATCACTCAAGTGGCATCAGTTGATAGATGGCCTGCTGACAAATGTCAGGTGGCATGATAGCAGTGTACCCACACCCCCTACCCTTCTCATCTCTCCATGGACATTATCCTGGTACACACCTAGGAACACCTGCACTTATGGAACCCAGTACTGACAAATGTGTCAGTGTGCATTACTGAGAATAATAGTGTCTGTGTGTTTGTAAACTTGTAGTTGATAATACCCTGAGGGCCTTCTCACCCACTACACCCCTATTGTCATAGTTAGAAATGGCTGCTACTGTAATGGACATTAAATGTATCTTGTTACACTCTTCACCCTATGGGCTACCGGGAACTTGCAGTACCAGCATAACACTGTTGTACAAATGGGTAGATAGGCATGGGTTACCCTCTGAGTCCTAGCAAGTGTGTGTATATGTGCAATTGTGTATATTTGTAGGATACAGTATTCTGAGGCCACAGTCTCCAAATACAATACACATTGCCATACATTATATGGGATAGTGATGTTGCTGAAATTAGGAGAGCCATGACAAACCCTCACCCTACTATCCCTGTGCCATGTGCAATAAATGCATATCCTTGTAGTAGCACTGATTAGATAGACAAGGGGTTGTATTGCAGTCCTGGTCAATGTGTGATTGTGGTTATATCAGAGCATTATCATGGGTTTCAGTGAGTAAAATATCCAATGTGGGGTGTGTGTGCTGGGTATACTGTCTTTACACCATGGTGCCCCCAGTACATGTGCCAAGGTCCACTGTATGAGGATCACTGTCGCCATCAACCATACAGGTAACTGATTACACTATCCAGCCCAATGATGCATGTGCTGTGTGTAAATTATCTGTAACAGAATGGACTCACTGACAAGGTAGTTAGCACTGATAAACCCAAGTCTCTCAGATGTGTCTATGACTGTTATGTGTTTTTACATGTGTATATGACAGTATGTCATACTATTTATTGTTCATTAACACCCAGTACATCCCCCATTACCGTACTGTACAAGGCCTGGTGATGTTCTTCACTTAACAAGAAACTCAGAACACACCTCATCCTAAATGTTGTGCGGTGTGTGCATTTAAGGCCAAACACATTAGCAGCAATAAGTACCTAGATAGGGGTTCTACTCTTAGTGTTGCCAAGTAAGTGTGTATGTATATGAAGGGATCTACTTCAGTTTGCAGAAAATACATGTCCCAGGAGGTTATCTGTCTGAGAACTGACTGGCAGATGCTAGCATTTCAAAGGAATCATCTTGTGGAAATTAATTCCATCAAAACTAGTAGTAGATGTGTAAATTCCCTCTTCCCCACTGTACAGCTGTACAGCGATACTGGAGTTGGTATATATAGATGGGTGTGGATGCTGTGGGCACATCCACCCTCATTGGGGTTATTGTTGTGTGTATCCCCCCGCTTAGTCTGCTGTAATACTGTACAGTATATGTTAACAGGTTAAGTAGTTGTCAATCACACTATGTGTGGTTCTACGTCACCCCACACCCTCCAAAGTGGAAGGCTGTGCCACCCACACCAGCACACCTATGTTTACCAACTCCAAGATTGCACTACATTGGGGAAGAGGACCTGTTAGTACCATCGTCAATGACATTAAACTGGCAGACTGATTATTTACTGATGTGATGTATTGCCTATTTTGTCTTGGTGGAATTACATAGACTAAAATGATTTCACTGCAAAATCAAGTACATCCATGTGTACAGTATTCTCTGTGTATTGCATCAACACTAAAGTCTCTGTGTGTGTGCGTTATTCACAAACATTTGGTGTGTGCCACCCAGTACACTTACAGTTGTCCACTGTAGAAGGGCTGCTGATATCAGCCACCATGAACTCACCTGTATACACCCCTCAGACCTATCAGCCATGTGGCACATGCAGTAACTGTTATACAGACCTGCTACTTGTGTTCAACTGTACCCACGATATGACACAGTCAATGTGTCACCACAGTGCCATACCCCTTGTAGGAAACAACAGCAGACCAACATCCTGCTGAGACATAGACACCTACAACACAAACTAAATACATTATGGAGACTACAATCAGTCAGTGTTAATAACAACTATAATGCATCATGGCTGGACAGCTGCACATCCTGACATGTAAGCATTAAACTTTCCATCTGAAAACATGTTACACAGCATTACATTGCTAAACCTTATTACATTCACCCTGTACATCAGAACCATATTAGCATGTCCCTGCATTGATGGTATGGATGACAGGGATGTAGCACAGGTATAATCATATGCACAGGATGTGTTGTGCTTTTGCCAGAGACCTAGGCTGAGCCATTTGGTTGATATCATGTGTGTGTTAGGTGGTTTCGTTATCAATTGGGCTGTGCAGATGTGGTGTGTGCAGGTATGGAGGTGCCCTAGCTGTGTTGGTGATGTGTGTGTGTATGTATGCACACAGTTCTGCCATGTGGCTGCCCTATACAGGGGTTTGTTGGACAGCTGCAGACCATATATATGGCAGGGTGTGCAGTTCACCATGTCCAGCCACAGACATGAGAACTGTGCCTGCCAGGGTTTCCACGGGCACTACCAGGTACAAGCCCAGATATGGTACTCTCTCCTGATGATGACAAATGTCCGCTGGATCTGGGTCCCTTTTGGGACTGGCCAGGACCATATGCACATTGCCTGCTGTGTTGTGGTGTGGACAGCACCCCCCTGCAGTGCTGGTGTTGGTACTGCCACTATAGGAGTGGCTGTGACTTGTTGCACATTCACGTAGACCTCCACCTGTTGGTGTTGCTGACCTACGTCCATGTGGCTGTCACCCTACTCCCACCATATGCTCAAACACAGACATTGCACAGTCAATGATTCCCACCATCTCACCCAACCATCTATCCAGGACCTCTGCAAAATAATGGTGGGCACCTGCAAGATCATGGATGTTGTCAAGTACAGCAGAATGAGTAGCCCTCTGGAGCCTCAGACTCTGTCTGGTTTAATGTTCCATACATGCCTGTGCCTCCATGATGGCCTGAAACATGCGTCTAGTGATACCTGCTGTCTGTGGAACTTCTGCCAGGGCATGATGGTCAGCAGCCCACCTACGAGCACCCCTGTACATCAGCCTGTGTGGTACCTCACCAGTCATCTGGCTATGGCTGCTGTGTACAGACACACTTGCCATAGTCACCACACTGTCCCATCCCATGCTACCACCCACCAACTGTCCCTCATCTATGACCACTGGTGATGAGGTATGTATAAGCATTGTGACTGTGTGTGGGGATGGGGTGGATAAAAGTGGGATGTCAACCGATGGCACATATTCAGGCCCTGACAACCCTGCCTGTGCCTCACCATACCTATCATCATTGTCAGAGTCTGTATGGACACTAACATCAATTTGCCTGCAGGAGGGACCCTGACCCACCTCACCACCTGTGAGGGGAAAACAAAAAATGTAATTTAAGACCTGTATGTCATTGCTTACTTCATGACACACTCTCACACACGCGCGCGCACACACACACACACACACACACACACACACACACACACACACACACACTTACAGGTGAGGTGGCACAAAGATATTACACAGACCTCTCATCACCCAACAGTCAAAATGCATGACATATGGCACTCAACAGCATGCACTGCAACTATACTCAATCCTTGTAGCAAACATTATACATCTCTGTGATACATGAATTGTGTTAGTAGATGATACCCCTTCCCCTGCAATACACTGCACCGATGTACACAGTATTGCTGTTTGCCTGTTCAGCACACTGGCATGTACTGTGCACCATACCTCATGGGTATACACATCATTGCTGAATGTGTATATATGTGGCAGTTATGTTTGCTCTGTTGCTCACAGCCCCTATGTGTTTGTTTGACACATACCTGGGATGATATGAGGACAGATGTCAATAGTGAATGCCTGACCTCTGATTTGCAGATCTCATCATCAGCAGTGCATGTATGAGCAATAAAATCCAATTACACTGATAACCTTCAAAGCTTACTGTGGCTATGAGGAGTGTACACACCCTTATTGACATGCCAGCCTCTTCCATGATATGTAATAGGACCATAATACTGCATATGTTAACATTACACACAATTGATATGTGACATATGACCTGTGGAATTAAATGCAGTAAGAAACAAATGTGATAGTTGTGCAGATGCTGATTGAGATACATATAATATGTGGGTTCCATAAGTGTGCACACCCTTAACATAATGGTTTATTGCAGCACCTGTTAAGTGAACTACAGCAGTCACTATTCCTGGAAGGGGTATACTAGCATGGCCCATCTTCACTTGCCATTATATGGTCACTCTGTCCTACAAATGTCCCCCAACTCTGCCAGATTGCAAGGTCAGCTCATGTGCACAGCACTTGGAGGTCACACAGTGCCTAAACTATTGCTGTGGAGTCAGGGTTATATCTGGTACAATTCATGACCTTGACTGTGTTCAGATACAGCCATTCTTAGCAAGCTTTGGATGTATGCTTCAGTTCACTGTTGTGTTTCAGGGTGACGCCCCTGCCCATCCCCAGACTTATTGCAGATACTTGACAACTATGGGTCACACATGAGTGTCATTTTGCAGTGTTCCAAATTCAGAACACCGTGTCTACTGGCCTAGTTCCTGCTAATGAATAACAAACCTAAAGGTGTACACTAGTACCAGCAAGGTACAATTGGGGATGATGGGCCTGAGGTGGAGTGAGGTGTTGCTTGTGCACCACATGTATCTTTATTAATACTGTCTGTAGGTTTCAGCCTTGGTCTTGGTACACCATTACACATTGCAACACATGCCTTTGGGAGACTTGATGTTATGCATATGCTACCTGTAGAGAGCCCTGGATGATGTTTCCTGTGGAACAACTCTTCCATCTGATTACCCTAACCCATAGACAACACTTATGCAGAGTCCAGGTGATTGTCGACTCAGGTACTGCACAGGCAGTACTTGCTAGACATTCCTGCAAGTCCCTCAGTGTTGCTGCATGTTTCTGGGCAGCGTCTGTGACCAGTTTGCAACATGCGTTGTCATCTGTCTTGGATGGGCATCTGCTTATTTTCTACATTAATGTTGTCCCATACTTCATAGTCACATGCATAACTGTCTGCATTGTTTGCCATGGAATATGCAATGGTGAGGTAAGGCTGCTTCTCCCATTCCTGAGTGCTACCTTTTGGATATGGGATCCATTCCATGGTTTGAAAGATGTGTGCAAGCCATGGCTACTTCTGTTGCAGGTGAGTGGGCAAATTTCATAGACATACTTCTTGGACAGCAGACCATTACTTGGTGTGACATTGAGGCCCTGTACTTGATGGAAGGTGTGTACTCAAGAAGAGTGAACGCTGCCAGTACCTCAAAAGCTGCTTCCATAATATGTTATTTGGAGTGTGTGCACACATATGCTTCCAGTGTTTGTTAAGGTATGTATTCCGCATATTTGTTGTCCTCACATAGGATTCCATATTACACATTCATTGCTCATGTTAGAATCACATTACAGGTTGTAAAAGGTGTGGAATGTGGTATTGTGATTTGTGAAACCAAAACAGTTAAAAAACAGAAAAACTGCAGCAGTGGAACCACAGCAACACTGTTTTTATTGTAGATAGAGCAAACGCTTTCGTCGGTGTACTCCACCAACTTCATCAGACAAATGACATAGCATGTAGTTGCAGTTTAAATACTTTCAAACTGCCATATCAATTACACAATTAAAACCATTTCTTAAAAAATTAAAGAAATATTCCCAGAAAACACATTGCAACAAAGAACACCAAAGTGGGAATAAAAACAACATTACTAGTGCTGTAACCTAGTTAAACATAAATTAGTTCTTTACATTAGCAGAACTTTGCAAAGTCTTTATCATAAATAGAAACAGAAAAAATATATAGTTAAAACAGAAAAATATATGGTTAAAACCAGTCGACCAGTATGGCAACAATATTACCAAGTCAAAGTTTTTGTCCCCTCCCTGCATACCTATTTGTGTAACCACATATTCCCCCCCACCATATCTGCAACAATAATCTGAACACACAAGTCACACAAGTCAATAGTTATGTTTACACCAAACCTACTGTTGTGACATATATCTTATTGTTCAACAAATATTGAAATGTGTTTCTATTCATGTTCCATGTTGAAACACTATCATTGGTGGCCTGTTGCTATCAATGTAACCTGCATGCCATTGTAATGGCCACTGTGGTTCCATATATGCATGTGTTCTGTTTGCTATGCAACTGTTCCAAATCTGGGAGTTTTGTTTTAATGGGAATATCTATGCATGCTGTTATAACTAATCCTGGATTGTGTTGGCTATTACTAACCTACATATGTTCTAAAACTATAACACAATAGCATGTTTGGGAAGGCCTTTCCCAGCAGACTTACCTCTCCCACCTCATCTGGTCATGGCACCAGGCCACAGCACGTCTGGGACCCACCCTGGGACCTGCTCATCTGCTAGTCCTGCAGTACCTTCAGGTGGAATCATGTCAGGGGATGGGGCTCATGCCTCTCCCCTGGGAGTGGGCACAGACAGGATCCTGTCACCTGAAGTCAAGTCCAGGGTCTGGTGCATAGGGAGCTCCACAGACAATTGGGGGATCTGCTACACCAGCTTGAGGTCCTCCTGGTGCAATTAGAGGGTCATCCTGCTCCTCCTGCTCAGCCCCCAGCACAGCCACCTTCAGGGCCATGAAGGTGCAGTGGTGACTGCCCATGGGTGGGAACCTCAGTCCCACTGTTTAAATTTCAGGGCTCATGGGATTTCAATTTCCAAAGTCCCATCCTTGTCCAAGGTGTTTACCTCTCACATGTGTCATATACCACCCCTGTAAGCTGTCTTGTCTGTCTTGTCTGTCTTCCAACCCAATTTACTTCCCCATATATGCCTACTATCCTTCAACATCCCACTCTCACCTTAACAAAAAAAGGGCAATCTGTTCCCAAAAAGAATTTCACACCATACATAACTGTCCATTTTGCACTTGCTTACAACTGCTTAAAGGTGCCTTAATCACTCTGTGTCCAATAGCCCTTGTTCTGGCCAGAAAATAAATTATCAGCCCTTGCAAGTGTCTAACCCATGACCCTGCACACCATAGCCACAGCAATTTTCCACTAAGCCATCTGAGCTGCAGATATGTGTGACGTTTTCTCAAACATATCATGCAGCACAGTCATTCAACAGTAGGGAAAAAAAAAAAAATATATATATATATATATATATATATATATATATATATATATATGTGTGTGTGTGTGTGTGTGTGTGTGTGTGTGTGTGTGTGTGTGTGTCTGTGCATGTGTGTGTAGACATACACGTATGCATATATATATATGTGTGTGTGTGTGTGTGTGTGTGTGTGTGTGTGTGTGCATGTCTGTGCATGTGTGTGTAGACATACACATATACATATATATATGTGTGTGTGTGTGTGTGTGTGTGTGTGTGTGTGTGTGTGTGTGTGTGCATATATATATATATATGTGTGTGTGTGTGTGTGTGTGTGTGTGTGTGTGTGTGTGTGTGTGTGTGTGTGTGTGTATGTATGTATATATGTAGACATACATGTATATATATATATATATATATATATATATATATATATATATATATATATATATATATATAGTGCATTCAGACATCAGATCCACACTCTGAACCTCCTTCCTCTACAGCTGAACTGTTGCTACAAAACAGAGCATCACATGTGGACACAGCCAAACATTGGAGGGGAGTATATAGGGACAGATCGTAGATATGCCTATTACAAACCTATGAAGTTTGTGCATGATACATTTCACATCACCATCATACCTCTCAACCTGGAAACGTCAGGCCCATGAAAAATAGGTACATATCTGTATTCTGTTTAACATAAAATTTGCATACATAATTATGTAACCCCACCCACTCCAATGGAATTGTGGGATATCAACTTTCAAATGCAAACTGAAGAACAGGCAACCAAAATATTGCACCAGAGTCCCCCCTGCAGCCATTGCAACATCCCATTACCTGTCTATTTTCGCCCCATTTACCATAATGGCATGGTAAGGTGCAAATCCTTAATGTTATGTTGTTGCACAGGTAACGTGTATATCTGACAGTGAATGCCACATCTTTTTCAGTACACCACCTTGGGAGGGACCCTGCCTATGGATATCATTAGCAATGACACAGCCTCCCATCACCTATGAATGACATGCTGGTGGTTAAGTGACTATGATACTCTCTGGTTCTACTATATTTTGGATTTGAGCTAACAGAGCTCACTATGTACCACCATAGACATTTTGCTCATCAGCAATTCCAAAAGCTTTCTGCTCATAGAATGAAAGGCAAGAAAGTGACAACATCTCTAGAGGATTTAGGGGAATCTCAGGATTAAGGAGAATATTACAAAATTCTAGAGGTAGACTGCCTGTCTCTTTCTGAATTTAGATGCTTATTCTGCAAGCTGGGTTACATTATACTAGAATTAGTTATGCAGTTATTTAATATCTATGTAGTTAGCAGTAACCGGAGCCTGTTTTGCCAGAATATGTATTTTAAGAGATATGCAGCTGTAAGTGAAAGCACTTTCTGAAAATGGGAATACA
This sequence comes from Protopterus annectens, assembly GCF_019279795.1. Lineage (NCBI taxonomy): Eukaryota > Metazoa > Chordata > Ceratodontiformes > Protopteridae > Protopterus > Protopterus annectens. Next base: position 95,989,751 of record NC_056740.1, read on the forward strand.
ACTAAAATAAATAAAACAAAGAAACCCACTGCAGATCAAATCAGTGATTACATCAAGACAGCTGCAGCCTTTTATTTGTTTTTCCTCCTTCTGGAATATCCAACCCTATACTTGATGTACTAAAGTTTTTATGGCTATGCATCTTAGCAGTAATCTAGAACTGCATAGTAAAGATGATCCTGTCAATTTTCAGTGTAACACTGTGCATGCACATTTTAATAAACTGTATGTTTTTGAAACCAATTAAGAATATTGTACAATTCCAGCAATAATGTGCTTGTGTGTTTTCCTGTCTCTATTCAAGCATAAAATAAACAGCCTTCAGAGTAACTGTACTAAGTAATGCATGCATAAATTGGACACTACTGCAAATATACATACCTGCTAATGATCTAAAACAAACACCAACTCTGAATTTCTTCACCTCATGGATGTAATACAACGTTTTTTTGTCATAAACATTCATTAATTCTAAGGGCCAGTTAAATAATATATTATCAGTTTTAATAAACAGTATTTTTATTTATTTATTTTATTTAAATAACAGTTAAACTCATTTGGATCACAGGAAGTTAACTGTTTTAGAGGTGATAAAGGTGCCCATGACTTTCTTATTTTCAGAATGTAAGAAAATTGACATAAATGAAACTCAAACCAGTGTCCAGGTATTCAACATGTCCTAACTCCTGTACATTCTATATATGTTAGCAACAAAGCTAATTTTATAACACACATGCCACTTCCAAATACTAGATGGCCATGTTAAATAGTATCTGCTGCAGGCTGAAAGAATTCACATTTCCAGTTACTTGCACCCAACACACACACACACACACACACGCACACACGCACACACACACACACACACACACACACACACACACACACACACACACACACACACACACACACACACACATTTTCAGGGCAATGTGTGGCACTCAACAAGTAGTTTGCTGGCATGTGAGTAGACAGATGGATATCAAAACAGTCTGCAATGCTGACAGTGATCTGTTTCTTTTTTTTTTCTCGTTTTATCTTGTTGAGAGTCTCCAGTTTTCGGGAGTATTTTTAGACTGAGATTTCTGTAGTCAGATGGCTCTTACCTACAATAGAGGCTACATCTTCATGGTTTATGTCTGTTTGCTGTGACATTAGCTGCACTCCAGCTCAGAGTAAGAAGAGGTGTGGACAAATTTCATTTGATCTAAGGGGACTTGTAAAACAGTTGGCTGCAGAAACCTGTATGTCAAAACACACACACACATACACACACACACATACACACCCTTTGTTCCTTTCTTTACCTAATACTTCCCAGCAAAGTCCAAACAGCAGCGAAAAGCAAACAGAGCCCCACTAGCAGCAAAGGAAATGTCCCATTCTCTTGGCAGCATAAGAAGTCCCTAGCAGCGGAGTCCCTCAGCAAAGCAAAGTCCCAGCAAAAACGAGCCGAAAACGGCAGCAAAGCAGCAAAGCAAAAGTCCCATTCTCTCTCTAGCCTCAAAGCAAACATAACAAAATAAGAAGCAGCGGAGTCCCCCTAGCAGCAAAGCAAAGTCCCAGCAAAAATGAGCCATGGCAGCAGATTTAAGTCCATCTAGCAATTCTTCTCTTGGCAGCAACAGTTCAATTCCCACCTGCTCACAGCCAGCTGGAAATGATGACGTGAGCTCCTTGAACTCAGTTCCGACTGGCTGGTAGTGCTGACGGAGCTGACATCATTGCGCACGTGATGATGTCAGCTCCGACAGTGTGAATTTTAAAAAAATAAAAAAACAAACAGCAAAGAAATCGGAAATGAAGGGGTGCCACCCGGGAATCATGGCACCCTTCATTTGGATCCCAAAACTTGGTAAAAACTGAGTAATTTGGGACAGTTGGGAGGTCTGATTACCATGACTGTTCTGAAGGTGGTGGGTTCTGAAACTCATGTGTCTATCATGACTTCATTACTTCCATCTTCAGCTATTTGCCAGACTAATATAGATGTTTGGAGGAATAGGACAAACACTATGATGGCATAAATCTTGACATTCTGTGCAGATCTGCACAGTTGACAGGTATGGCCCACTGCCCACAGGGCCAGATGCTATGTCCATAGCAGTTGTTCAGCAGGACATCATTACACCAAGTCTTGATGCCACATATACATCTTTCAACATCATCTATCCCATTATTACAGACCAAGTGCTACATTCAATTACATGCTGACATGTTTCACATACCTGTTTTATTATTGTGCTCTCTTCTGCGTACCATTTGGATGTCTTCCTTATTTGTTTTTTTTGTAGTATTTTTGTTTTTAGCATTATTTTGTTCTCTCTCTCTCTCCACTACAGGGATCAAGCTGGTTTGAATAGGTTGCTGCATGGCTTTTGTAGGGGATGCTCATGATCAGGTGATGGCCTCTGCATCAATTGATGTTCCCCACTTGCTAATTGCATGCAGCCAGCTGTGTAGTACTTCCAATAGCCAATGTCATAGCAACCCACAACTATAAATGAATACATCATGTGGGCGTTGTCCCTTTACCTTTCCTGTATGGAAGACATTCTTCCTGTGTGTGTGGGCAGCAGTGTTACAGACAGCAGGTAGCAGTACCTCTTACAACAAGACTTGCAGACACAGGCCAACTACATGTTTGTATAAGGTTCCAGAATTATGGACAGTGCAAGTATTGCTGTTATATGCACTGAATACTGCTAGTATTACAGGGTTTGTGTGTATATGCTAGTTTTGCATGGAATGCAATCTGTCTGCACAGCTCTCAACTGTGGGCCTATCCACATGATGGCCAGAGGATTGGCTGTTATGTTTGTCTGTTCACCACACAGGTTTTATCTCTGACATATCAGTGGCATTCTCTCTGTTGATTGCTATCAGTACATGTCAACATCCATTTGTGTTTCTGACTTCGTATTCCTGAGTAAGGGTATGTTGCAACCAATCATGTAACACCAGCAACTTTCACAGTGTATAACAGCAATATTGCAAATATGGCCATGTGTTCCAGCCTCTGTCCTCCACATATATAGCAGGCTTTGTCCAGATGTCATGCAGTAAGAGGTTGTTAGGTAATGGCCTATCATTATTTAGTGCTGGCATTCCTGCTATCATTCCACTGATGTTGTGGACTCCCACACAAATTGTGGGGTAGGGTCCATATATATGAGAGCTACAGCTGGACAAAATGCATGTGACCTTGTACAGTCCAGAGGTCAGTGTATGGAAAACACTGTTATATGCCCTTGTAAGACCTTTTATGGGGAGGGGTATTAAATGTTTTTAACCTAGGCTGTTACAACATGTGAGGGATAGCAGTAATAAGAAACATTAAGGTACATGGCTGTACATTTTCATACGTTTCACCATGGGAACAGTGGTGGGCTAGAGTTTACTGTCTTACACACAGTTATGTTTGTCAGTGTGATAGTGACATTTTAAGTTAAGCATTGTTATGTACCAGATACATTTACATTGTGACAACTAATACTTTTCCCTTAAGGGGTTGAGAACAGAGTGTAATTGGAGGCTGCTGAACTACATCTGTAATTAAGTGTTGATTGATTCTTATCTTCAAGGCAAGTGTGTTTTTACTGTTGTACTACTTGAAGGCCTTAGCCTAGACAGCAAAGTATGTTATGTTTTGGAGATTACTGTTATCATATGTTTTGTTTGAGAGTTGCATTAATCAGTTATAATGTATTTCAAACACCTAACTGCTATAAGAAATGGCATAAACAACTGAAATAGTACACAAATACACATTTTTATGTAAGCAAACTTGTGTGTGGTGTCATGTCCTTTGCATTGTGTGTGGGTATATGTTTCATACAATAATTCTCATTTGTAGGAAATAATCAAACATTGGCCATTTGAAAAGGTGACAACTGTAGGAATAATGGCTGTTTGATATGTTGTGCACCCTCTATATATACTCTTTATATATATATCTATAAGTAGTTATATATTTATATGTGCATATATGTATATATATATATATATATATATATATATATATATATATATATATATATATATATATATATATATATATGTGTGTGTGTGTGTGTGTGTGTGTGTGTGTGTGTGTGTGTGTGTGTGTGTGTGTGTAAATGTATCATTGGAATGTTTACTGCTTCCACATTGTACATTCCCTATGGTAGACTGACTGTTCTGCATGATATGTTACAGAAATCATCCTGACATCTTACAGCTGAGATGGCCTAGTGTTAACTTGCTGTGGCTATTTTGTGTAGGGTTCTGGGTTCAAGACTTGCAAGTGCTGGTTATTGTGTTGCAATGCAGATCAGTTCAGGTATGGAAGAAGGGATAATGGCAATAATTACAAGAGATCCCTATTTTGGGCCCCTTCACTCCCATTAACAGTGCCTTTGGTCAGATGTTTTGCAGTGTGAGGTTCAGAGTGTGGATCCAATGTGCAAATGCAATATATATATATATATATATATATATATATATATATATATATATATATATATATATATATATATATATATATATAGACATGTATGTCTACATATATACATATATATATATATACATATATATATATATATATATGTATATATATATATATATATATATATATATATATATATATATATATATATATATATATATATATATATATATATATACACAATGGCAGCTGGTGACTTCAAATCAAAGGGGGGCTGCAGGAGAAAGCTGAATGGGTGGGGTCAATTGGAAGGGGTGTGGCCAACTAGAAAGGGGAGGAGCTATGCTCAAAACCACAAAAACTAACTAAATACACTGCCCTGGGTGCCAAACCATCATTATGAGAGTCCAATCAAGACAAAATGAAGTGTAGAAGAATAAAAATATTTCAATGCATTGGCTGCATGACAGCTTACTTAATATCTAGATGGAAACAAAAAGGTTGTGAGGCATGAAAAAATAAATTGCTTTTAAAATACATTAATGGAATGCCAGTCAACATCAAGTATAAGAAAAACAAGCAGCACTCAACTCAAACCACTTCATGCACTGCAGTTCTAATTATAATTTATATTCAGCTTTATTAAAGTACCAAGTAACATGCTGAAAGTAGAAATCTCTGATGCCCCCACTTGTAAAAATGTTTCTTATCCAAAAAAAGACCTGCTGCCTGACAACTATCTACTTGTTTCATGGGGAAAACATGATCAAAGTAAAAAATGAAAAGCAAACAAGAAATAAGCTCAAGATACATTGCTTAAAAGGATTACTGCACAGGTTATGGTACTGTACAGGTTATGGACCACACGATTGGCATTCTGTTTAGTTTACAGATAAAGCCTGCAGAGATGACTGGAAGTCTCCAAGTGTGATGAGCTTCTTAAAATAATGTAATCCTGTCCTTTATTACAAATACTATCATATGCATTTCAATACCCAAGGCTTATACATTATCTAGTTAAGTATTCTCTACATGGCAACAACAGAAAGGCTTTCAATGTTGGCAATTCTTTAACAGTATGCTTATTAAAGCTTACTTGCATCTTATGATCTCAGCTAAGCTTACCTGATGGTCATTAAAGTATTGCTACTTAAACACAGAGCAACAGGCACTTTGAGTAATAAGCATAAATCAACAGTACAAAAAATATGACAGAAACCAGACCATTCTGCAAAAATCAAGGACAGATGAAAAGCCACTCTAGTACTTGTGTCTACCTTGGATGGGGGGGATATTCTGCACATTTACACTGCATAACTACTCCTTGCCTTGCTTCGACACATCTAGAGTCACTACATGTGGGAGTGGGGTGCAATATGTATGTCACAATTTGAAATGTCTCTGGCTGACGGTGATGGCCCTGACATATTTGTCATACCTCTCAACCTCAAAGCAAGAAATCTGGACAAAGCCATACAAGGAAGTGGGACAAAGGCCCAAAAATAAGGACAATTTTTAAATATTGCTCTTATAAACTTAGAAACATAATAGAATAGGTCTTGCATTAGTGTGAATTTTCTGAATGGTATGAAATCTGAAACTCAAATGTCTGTCATTATTTTCTAACTTCAGTCTTTAATGATTTGTCAGTAATTTGCCAAAAAACCCCACAATTTTATGAAAAATGGACCAAAAATGTGATCTAAAAATATAAAATAGCCACACAATACAGCTGGGAACCTGTCAAAGAAGGGACACTTTAATATCAGTACTGCTAACTTGAGCAGCTGACAAAATAAAATAATCTACACGCATTTCTGAAATAAAAGTAATTTATAACTCTGATTATTACAGTTATTTCTTAATTGTAAACCCTCCATGTTTTGTTCCAAAATTGCTATTTTATGGAGGGATTATTAGGGGAAAGAGCAACATTTTGAGCCAAAATCAGGGACAGTTGAGAGGTTTGGCTATGCCTAATTCTATAAAGCAATTTATTTGCATGTACCTCTCAGCCTGTTAATGCAATAAATCTGGACAAGGCCAAATATATTGGGGGAACATATAAACAGTACTAAAAATTGCTCTTGTATAAACTGAGACAGTTGATAGAACAACAGGCCTTACTTTAGCATGCATTTTTCTGAAGGTTACGAAGTCTGAAACTCAGTGTGTCATTATTTAGTGACTTAATTCCTAAATGATTTGCCAGAAAACCACAAATTTTATGAGGAACAAACCAAAAATAAGAAGCAAAAATCTATTCATTCTTTGAAAATCTGGACAGTTGGGAGGTATAGTTCAGCTGGGGCTGTCTTTAAGTTTGCCGTCCTTCCCCCTCACAAAATCATGGTCGAATGGAGCCTCCCCCTGCAGCCATTCCGGTGATCCATTACTTGGCTATTTCACTCCATTTACCATAAATACTAATGTGCATACTGATTTACTTCTATGATGATTTGGACTTCATTTGAAAGTTTTATTTTGCATGTTACAGCACAAGCACTAAGACATCTGCTAAACAAACTTAGCATTAAAACTTCTCTGCCCTTGAAACTCACATTAATTGAAACAGCATTGAAACCCACATTCAAAAAAATACATTTTACCAGTGGCAGATAAAGATTAATTCTGGGCTATTTTCAAATCATAGGCCCCTTGCATATGAAACATGCATGCGCTCTTTGATGCACCTTCCTATTGTTTTGAACATTTTTCCAGTAAACTATGAACCAAAACGCATGCACCAATAATGACAAAACTGTCCAATTCAGAACATCTTTCCAGTAAACAATGAAACAAAATGCATGCACCCATAATGACAAAACTGCCCAGTTCAGAACATTTCCATCATAAAAGTCTACTCAAACTTCTACAGTCCACCATTATCAGTAAATATGCACAATTCTGCAGTCCACCATTATCAGTAAATATGCACAATTCTACAGTCCGCCATTATCAGTAAATATGCACAATCTCTAAAGAAGTAAAAAAGTCATGTAAATAATTCCACATTAAATAAATCTATAACTAATGAAGAGGTTGCTGCTAGCAAACACCTTTATATTTCATGGTTTCATCGAAAAATAAAGTGTCTGATGCCCATGAGGAATAAATTGCCTATATTACATTAAAAATGATAAGCTAGTAATATTGCAATAGGAAATGGATAGCAAACTGATAACAGGCTCATAGTTAGTATATTAACTTTTTTAGTACGGCAGCATTCACCCGTTGTGGGAGTAGAACCAACAACCTTCTTCATCAAAAACAAGTACACAACCTGTTGTGCTATTAACAATGCAAACTGACTTAGCATAAGCAGCACTAAACTTCTCTTCCCCTGCAGCTCTCAGCTCCTTACAAAATCTACTCAATACTCAACTGCATCTCAACTTCGCAGCACAAAAAATCTGGAAAAAGCCAAATTTATTGGGGGGGGGGTCAAAAGCCCAAAAAACCAGGGACACATTAAACATTGCTTGTATAATCTTGGAAAGTTGCTAGAATAAAATGCTGTGTTACCACCATACATTTTACTGCCAAGGTCCCTGTGCAAAAGAGTCAGAGCAACATACCACTACGCCAAATCAGCTGCTTTGTGAAAGAGAGGAAGACTGAAACTTAAATGGCTATCATTTAATGAATTCAGTTCTCACCATAGCTGTCAACCTCTTAGCACAAAACACCTGGACAAACCCAGTAATGAGGGAATACAGCCCTCAAACACATTCAGTGAATTCAGTTCTTGCCATAGCTGTCAACCTTATCACAAAAAACCTGGACAAAGCCAATAATGGGGTAATACAGTCCCAAAAATAAGGACAAATTTCAAATATTCATCTTATAAACTTAGAAAATTGCTAGAATAAAAGGTTGTGTTACTATGTATTTTCTGAAGAATATGAAGTCTGAAATTCAAATGCCTGTCAATTTTACTTCTGACGGAACAAAAACAATTTTCAGTAGAGGCCCAGGGAGAAATACTGCAGACACGTCTTTGTAAAATGGCAGGACACCAGAGCAAATCCACACAAACACAGGGATGAGATGCAGACTCCACACAGAAGGCACCCCAGCCAAGAATCAAGCCAGAAAACCTATAGCTGTGAGGCAACAATGCTACCACTGCACCATCAGATATGTAAGGAATTCAACATTCAGAAACCTGAAGTCTGAAATTCAAATGCCTGTCAGTTTTATTTAACATTTGTTAATCAGGACAGTCTGACTTGGAACAAAAAAAACAATTTTCAACAGAGGCCCAGGAAGAAATAATGCAGACATGTCTTTGTAACATGGGAGGACACAAAAGCAAACCCACACAAACACAGGGAGAAGATGCAGACCCCACACAGAAGGCACCCCAGCCAAGAATCAAACCTGAGAACCTGCAGGTGTGAGGCAACAGTGCTACCACTGCATCATCAAATAGCAAGCATTGCAGTATTTAGAAATCACATATATTATGAGGAACAGATCAGATCAAATATGAGGTAAAAATCTGCAATTTTTTTTTACAAATGGTGGTGGGTAGGGAATTCAGGTCCTTAACACCTGCATACAAGGTACAGGGTTCAAGCCTGAGGTATTCCCTACCACACCACCATGAGTTTGTTCTAGCCACCAGTATATAGCAACTGGGGCATTCACACACACACACGCACACACACACACACACACACACACACACACCTTAATTCAAATGCTCACAGCAGAAAATGAATGCTTGTGGCAGAATGCATCTTAATTCAAATGTACACACCCCCCTTAATTCAACACAGAAAAGAAGCTTAATTCAAATGCTCATAGCAGAAAAGGAATGCTTGTGGCAGAATGCAGCTTAATTCAAACGTACACCCCCCTTAATTTAACACATAACAGGGCAAACACAGACAGAACACTCTGTTACTAAACTTCCTTAGGTTCAAATGTCTTCATCTCAACTATTGCCCTATGCCTGTCACATTCAGTGCACAGTCCAGTTTCATATTCACTGCAGCCAAGCAACCAAGGCACTCTAAAATTAAACAGGCACCCGCTTTGGGACAGTCCCTGGCAAAATGTGTTCAGTGAGATTGCCTCTGCAGCATGGAACCTGCTACCTGAGAACCAGAATCAGAACTGCAACAGGTTTGCTAGTTTTAGAGCTCAATTAGAAAAACATTTGAAAGAACTGTAAAATTGCAATTGCTACTTGGGAAATGCTAACAATAGTAGCTGCCAATATTTTGAGTAAACAAACTAAAAGAGCAAAATTGCTTCAATTTACTGTCATACTGTTGTGGAGAGTCAATATCTGGAAATACTTATGCTCAACAAGGCTGCACAACTTTCATTATTTTAACTATAGTTTATATCAAGATATCCTCACTTGTTTTGTTAACCATGATACAAAAAAGTATCCTCTGCATGTATATTTATTACTTGTACATCTGTTAGCCTGCATAACCATTGTTTGGATGGATACAACAATCCATCAACTACTGTGTGTAAATTAAATCTTATATTTTGATTTTGCAACTCCAGCCAAATAATAATGTAAAAATGATAGACTGTCTATGGCCCAGGCCATGGCTGAAAATGGTCTAAGGAGCAGTCCACCCACCTGATTGCCAGGCAGAAATCACTCAATCCATCATTTAATCATTGTGGAATTAGGCCAAACCTGTTTTATGAGTTACAGTGACCCTTGTTATTTCCACTGCCACTGATCCTGCAATGCCTTTCTGTGCATTTAGATTATGTTTTGTTATAGCTTCATATGTTTATTTTCTTATGTATGTATGTATTCATATAGTGCTTTATGTTTTTTGTCCATTTGCTCTTGGTCTGAGTCATGACTGAAAAAGTTCAAAGTTCCTGGATCAGTCCACCTACTTGATTAACAACAAACAAACAAACAAAAATACATAGTGATGACCTGCCCAGAGAATTCCCATTTTTCACACTCAGACTGTTTTACTTGTATATAAGCTAAACAGTATTACAATGCATAAAACAATGTTAATGTATGTACTTACTCTTTATTGACTGGGTTACTCACACTATCAAAACAAGGGAGGAAACTATGTTAACTAGGTCAATGATAAAACAAGAAAACTTGACCTCAAACCCCAAACAAAGTTAAATAATAGGCAAAGCTTTTGGGATACTTCCCTTCCTCAGTGCGCAAGCACATCAAGTATACTTACCAAGGAGTAGAGGGGGTGATAGTATCAATGATACGCAAGTTGCTGAATATGGATGGATCTTTAGAATACGGGCTGACAAGTAACTGGGTTTAAATATAGCAGTCAGCCTAAAACCCATAATGAAATCTATGCAAATGAACTCATGAATTAAGTTGGTGAATGTACACAAATGATAAATATTTAATGAATGTCAATAAATATGTAGTAAATATGTATTTATAATTATATAGTTAAATTTTTGTTTTCAGCATGTTTTACAAATGTGTATATATGTATGTGTGTATGTATATATATATATATATATATATATATATATATATATATATATATATATACACACACACACACACACACACACACACACACACACACACACACACACACACACACACACACACACACACACACACCTCTTACCTGGAGCGATGTAGATCCCATGCCATAGCTGTTAGTGCACTACAAACCTGCCCACGCATTGCGTCCGTTGGAGCACATCCACCACGCGAGATGTTCTTCCCCCGATGAGACTCCAGCCTGCCGACGTTGCAGTCTGAGTCCGATCCGTTTCCAGCGACAGTCTATGCAGTTACAACTGCATAGACTTCTGGGATCTCTGCTCTTACATGCTTCCCAGTCCGGACTGCTGCTGAAACAGTCTGCACATGCTCCAGACTGTCTTAGCAGCAGTCCGGACTAGTGAGCATGTGCAAAAGTCCGCAAATTTTTATTTTTTTTTTTTATCTTTTATTTTCTTTAATTTCTTTATTTTTACAGCTGGGGGGGGGCTGCAGTCCGGCAGTCCAATAGCACAGGCCGCCCCTTTTTATATATATATATATATATATATATATATATATATATATATATATATATATATATATATTTAGATATATATATATATAATATACATATATAAATACAGTTTCCCTACTGTTGAATGACTCTGCTGCATGATATGTTTGAGAAAACATCACATTTATATGCAGCACAAATGGCTTAGTGGTAAATCCCTCTGGCTGTTGTGTGCAGGGTCCTGGGTTTGAGACTTGCAAGGGCTGATTATTTTGTTGCTGGGCAGAGCAAGGGCAGTTGGGTACAGAGTGATTAAGGCACTTTTAAGTAGTTCTATGCCAGTTTGTGCGGTGGTAAGCAATGCTAATTTCTGGTTAAATAATCTTACAGTTAACCTGACAGTGCTTAATCTGTGTAGCCATTGCTTGCTGCCGCCAAACAGGCTTAAACCTGCTTACTACTGCTTAAAAGTGCTTGCTCCCGCTTACCCCCATGCTAATTCCTTACAAAGAAAAGAAAAAAAGGGGTGAGAGGAAAGTGGTGAAAAAGGGGGCATGCAGAAGGAAAGACAAAAGGGAAAGTAGCTAGGGATGTGCAGGATGCATGTAGGGAAGGTCCATAGCTGTCCATTCCTTCTACAGCAACAGCTGTGCATATGTACTAAATTTTGAGGTAGATTTGGATGCTCAAACCCCTGAGAGAGGGATGAGGACAACAATAATGTGTTGTGAAGCCAATTAGACCAGATTCCATATGTCCAGTGGACACGTGTGCAAAATGAACAGCTATGTATGGGGCGAAAATTTTATTTGAGAACAGATTGTCCTTTTTTTTTTAAGATGAGAGTGGGACATTGGGGAACGACAGTAGGTTTATTTGGGGAGATAGGTTGGGTAGGAAGACAGACAAGACAGACAAGACACCATGCTGGGGTGGTATATGACACATGTGGGTGGTAAGCACCTTGGATGGGGAGGGGTGTTTGGAAATCGGAAGCCCATGAGCCCCCGAATGGAAACAGTGAGACTGAGGGCCCCACCCATGGGCAGTTAGCAATGCACCTTCATGGCCCCAAAGGTGGCTCTGCTGGGGGATATGCAGGAGGGGCAGGCTGACCCTCTAAATGTGCCAAGTGGCCCTCAAGCTGGTGTAGCAGATCTCCAAACTCCCTTTGGAGTTCACTACGCATGAATCCCTGGACCTGACTTTGAGTGACAGTATCCTGTCTGCGCCTGCTCCCGGTGGGGAATGAGCCCCATCCCCTGAGGCAGTTCCACCCAAAGGTGGTGCAGTGGATGAAGAGGTCCAGGGGTGGGTCCCAGATGTGGTGGGGCCCAGTGCCATGGCCAGATGAAGTGGGAGATGTGGGTCCGCTGGGACCAGCCTTCCCATACGTGCTGTGGTGTTGCAGTTTTAAAACATATGTAGGTTAGTAATAGTCAACACAATCCAGGATTAGTTATAACAGCATGCATAGATATTCCCATTAACCCAAAACACCAGATATGGAACAGTTGCATAGCAAACAGAACACATGCATATATGGAACCACGGTGGCCATTACAATGGCATATAGGTTACATTGATAGCAACAGGCCACCAATGATAGTATTTCAACATGGAACATTAATAGAAACCAATTTCAATATTTATTGAACAATAGGACATATGTCCCAACAGTAGGTTTGGTGTAAACATACCCATTGATTTGTGTATTTAGATTATTGTTGCAGATATGGTGGGGGATGAGAGATATGTCAATTAACAACTTATAGATTCTTTTAGTACTCACAGCTTTAATGATCATTGCTCTAATCATTACAATACAGGTATTACAATACCCTATGGCCTTGGTTTGGGCAGTGGTATGTTTGTACACAGTGTATACTTCAACTGTCTTATAGCTAAATTCTACATCTCTTACCTGGTAGACCTGTGGAGGGAATGTTTGTTAACACTACTGGACTGTTTCAACACATATTCCCATATTCCAAGTTAATATTATGCACATACCTCTAAATCTCTTAACGCACACACTCTGGACAAAGCTTGACAACATGAGGGTACAAATAGGGACATCTTTTGAATATTGCTGTCATAAACTTGAAGAGCTGCTAGAGTGACAGGATTTGTTTTAATATACATTTTGTGAAGGTTTTGGGGTGTAAAAATCAAATGTATGTCATTATTTTGTGACTACAATTCTGAGATCATCCCACTGATTTGCCAGGGGGACAGAGGACCAGGCAGAGAATTATCCAATTATCTGGACATTCTGTACAGTTGAGAGGTATGATTATGCATACAGCTTACTACCACTCCCAGGATTTGAACCATGGCTGTGTCTGCTAAAGATACAACAATTTAAGTCACAGCAGAGTGTGCTATTTTGATATTGCTGTCTATTCTTTCAGTGTTTTCTATCTAAGTCTCTCTTGGTTGTACAATCTGACATTGTAATTACAACAGTCTTATACAGACATTCCTAGACATATTTGTATGTAGCACATTGTGAGAAACAGTGGTTGACACAACAGTACTATACTGATATCAGATTTTACTGAATGCTACATGTCAGGCCATACTATACCAGAGTAAACACTACCAGCCCAGGATTTAAATCTTTATTGGCAGGCACAGTTTTCTTATCTAACAGACCTGTGGAGGGAATGTTTTTAACACTACCTGACTGTTTCTACACATATTCCCAGATTCCAAGTTAATATTATGTACATAACATCTCAATCTCTTAATGCACACACTCTGGACAAAGCTTGACAACACGGGGGTACAAATAGGGACGTGTTTTGAATATTGGTGTCATAAACTTGGAGAGTTGCTAGAATGACAGGATTTGTTTTAATATACATTTTCTGAAGGTTTTGCAGTCTGAAAATCAAATGTATGTCATTATTTTATGACTACAATTCTGAGATCATCTCACTGATTTGCCAGGGGGACAGAGGAACAGGCAGAAAATATGAGCCAATTATCTGGACATTCTGAAAAATCTGTACAGTTGAGAGATATGATTATGCATACAGCTTACTACCACTCCCAGAATTCGAACCATGGCTGTGTCTGCTCAAAATACAACAATTTAAGTCACAGCAGAGTGTGCTATTTATATATCACTGTCTATTGCTTCAGTGTTTTCTGTCTAAGTCTCTCTTGGTTGTACAATCTGATCTTGTACTTATAATAGTCTTATACAGACATTCCTAGACATTTGTTTATGCAGCACAGTGTGGGTAACAGTGTTTAACACAACATTACTATTCAGAGAATGCAACAATAAATGCCACACAATACCAGAGTAAACATAACCAGTCCAGGATTTAGAGTTTTATTGCCAGGTAGTTACAGTTTTATTTAAATATGACCTATATGGGACTATTACTGTCATATTGTCTGGTCTATTCAGTACAACCCATACACAGTTTTATACTGCCAAGTGACTTTCTACTACTTTATATTTATTTGGTACGACTACTACAAGCAGGATTATTACTCACCAGCCTGGCGACACAGCCTTTGCAGCCTACTAGCATGGGCTTCCTGATTCACAGCCCGCTCAGCTGCTGCTGTAAAGGAAATAGAGAAATATTTAGGCATACCTATCTATCATTTACACAGGCTGGACATTAGTAAACAGTTATTAGTATGAGTACTTACACACTGCTGGGACATCACCCCTCTGCCTTGCTTCTTGGACCCACTCGTCCAAGAGCTCCCTCTTTCTCCACTTCAAGTCGGACCTGCTCACCAGTCTGAGGTATACCAGTGGCACTGGTGAGATCACTGGTGAGACAGTCCCAGGCTTCTGTTTTATATTTGGAGCCTTGTACTGGCCCTGCAGCAATCTCTCATCATGGTTTTGTACCAGGAGTCCTACCATGACCTTGGAGTCCTGTATGCCCCAGCGCTGCTCATGGAAGCTCATGCCCTCACCGACTCATGCCATACTGCCTACAGTGGGAATCTGCGGAAAGTTATGAGCTGTATTCCCGTCTGTGGGGTTTAAATACAGCCAATTTTCCACCCTTTGCTGTGATTGGATGGTTTTGAATCTGCTGAGCTAAGCTACGTTATGGCAAACCTGCTTAGCTAAGGTTGGCAGTACTTAAAGGGACAGGTTCAGCACTGCTTACCGATGGGCAAATTCACTTAGCTTGGCTAATCATTGCTTAGCAGTCATATTTACACAGTGCTTACACCTGGTCAGCAGAGCTGTGCAATGCTTAGCATTGCTTATCTTTCATTTTATAGACTATCTGCTGTATGGAATTGATTCATCATTCATTACATATTATAAATTTGTTCACTGTCCCTGACATCTCCCAATGTGCTTTCATTACATTTATTCATATGTGACTATACTGTATGGGGCCCTTGTGCTTATATGGGGGTTTCACAACTTTATTAAATTGACACCTCACATCTGGACCTAATGCAGAACGCCGGTTAACAAATATATGTTATTTAGTAGCTAATAATAATAATAAAAAAAATGTTTATGTACTGCTTTCACATGTAAAATGTAAATTAGTTATAGTGGGGATTGAACCAGGAATGACCGCTTGGAAAGCGTACACTCTAACCACTACACTATTGCAATACTGGTTATGTTGGATGTCTCTTGCTATTTAACTTCTTGTGCTGTTTAAGCTGGACTAAGCATAGCTAAGCAACGGGCACACCCGCGCACCTACACTTAACGTTTATTGCATTTATAAAAAAAATAATTTTTGTTGTGTTATTTTATCTATACCCTTCAAAATATCCCTGCTAATACTGAACCTGTTATTTTATCAGCTTTCTGCTTTGTGGGACAATTGTCCCTTTTGGCTTTGTCCACATTCCTTACTCTGATGGATTGGGAGGTGTGCACTATGTGCTTATGTGTTATCCTAACAACTTTTGGCTTGGTAGGGACAATTGTCCCTTATGCATTTGACCAGATTTGTTATCCTGGCGAGTTGGGGGTGTTATGAGCATTCTCACTCATTTTTAATTGTCAAAAAGCAATTCTGAAGTGCAGGGGTGTGTGTATTGTGAGATCTCTGCTCTCAGACACACCCACTGCACTTTAGAGTTTGGCAGCCTGCCTTCATAAATATGCATGGTGCACTACTGTGCTGACCAGGAATGGTCCCTGCCATGCAGGAATAACTTATTCCTGCACGGCTGCTTGCTGAATCTCAGGGATTGTTGTAGGTGTTCTGTTACAGCAATGTGCACATTAGCAAATAAACTGCTGAAGGTCATGCCAGCAATGCATTTTTGTTCAATTTACATGTGATTTTTTTACTGCCTTTCTCTGGTTCAATGAATCTTCCTAAAAAGTGAATTTCTAACTGATCTGTGCTTTAAAATGTTTAAATTGCATTTGCCTTCTGCTTTTTGCAGTTTTTACACTTGTTTTATATCAATTTAAGTCGTTTTTGTATTGTATAACTGTTGTAGGCTACACACTAAAGTGTGCTAGCCTGTTTATAGCATTTACAGTGTTTTCTGTGTGTTTTTCTGCTGTTTCCTGAAAAAAACAAAAAAAAAAACAAAAAAAAATTCTCTTTTCCCACCCTTGCTGAACTAGATTAGTCCAGATTTCAGGTTTTGCTGAATTCCGGACTGTGGTATAGTTTCCTGTGTTGCCCATATCCTTACTTGGATAGGAGGAAGCTTCTCTGTTCACCAGTGACAGTGGGGAGCTTTGAGCAGCCTATCTGTCCCTGGAGGAGTGGTCTCAGTCCTGAAACTAGTAGCTTATTGGCCGCTCTGGGTCAATTCCTATCTCTTTCAGCTTCCATTTGTGCGGTTTTGCATGATTTTGCGCATAGCGCAGCATCAGGCAGCGCCGCTTAAACGGGTTTAAACTATTCCCGGCTCCACAAAGTCTGCTCTTCACTTTTTCCCTTAGAACTGTTCTAAATCTCAAAGTAAGCACTCTATTTTCATTCTAAAGCCCTGCAGTTGCTCGTATAAGTAATCTTATAAGTAAGCACTAATAAACTAAAGCACTACACCCTCTTATACTCCCTTTAAGTATTTGGCTCCCTATTGGTCCTTTTTGATCAGTTAAAAAGTAGTTCCTTATACTATTCTGGCATGTCCAAAAGTCAGTTTCGGGTTTACTCTCCAGTCCAGCTGGTGAATCTGGGAATCTTGAGGCAATGTTACAACTGCCTTATGTACACAGACCACCCTCTCCTCCTCCCAACAAGCTCAAATATATGTGAGAGATGCAACTATATAGCCAAACTGGAGGCTGAGCTCTCTCAACCCAATACTGGCGCAGTCAGTCAGGAGGAGAAGGTAACCACACACACCACAAATCCAGTCTCACATAGACCTATCGCAACAGAAAACCAAACACATAAACACACAAAAACATACTCGGAAGCTCTAAATAAAAATCTGCCCAAGCAGCAGAGTCCTCCAAAGCAGACATCCAAGCAACTGCTACACCACAACAATACCCACATATCACATAGTTCACAAAGTCAGTGTGCCACACAGTCACAGCCCTTAAGGCTAAACAACACACCTAATACACTTGTAATAGGTGACTCTATTGTCAGACACACTGACGTCCCACTCACCAGTCTGAACAAGGAGAAGGTCACTGTAAGCTGCCTGTCAGGTGCCAGGATCCGCCACATAACACAAGCACTCATGTCACTCCAAAGCAAGTACAAATATGACTCCGTCATTGTCCATGCTGGTGTGAATGACCTGAGATGTACCTCCCTGGACTACATGAAAAGAGACATAGAGGAGCTCTCTGATTATGTAGCCCAGGCCGGTATGACCCTGACCTTGAGTAGCATCTTACCCTCACCAAGAATGATACCACAGTATAAAGACAAAATGATCAATTTTAACAATTGGCTAAAGTATTGGTGTCATTCAAAGGGGATCCGGTGTCTGTCAGCCTGGGATGACATGCTCAACAAGCCACGTTGCTTCGCTAGGGACGGCTTGCACCTGCCACCCCTGGGCTTTCGAATACTGGCTAAGGCTCTTGCTACCCCCATAGTGTCTTTTTTAGGCAAGGCTCAAAAGACAAACCCACCTCCATAGACAACACAAAGAAAAAGAAACTAAGGGTAATGCTGCTCAACGCCAGAAGTCTAAACCTCAAGATGCACACACTCGAGGCTCTCCTCAGTATGGAGAATATCGATATCTGTGCAGTAACAGAAACCTGGTTCAAGGCTCCCGAGAGCACCCCAGCACTACCAGGTTATACCTCATACCATGCTTTTCGGCCGCAAAACTCGGACTGAACCACAAAAGGAGGGGGAGTATCCATATTCATCAAAGATACCCACACCTCCAGGTTAGTGGCACTGCACGAAGCATCAGAGACCATCCATGTGCAACTAACAGTGGGCAAAACTGCCTTTCAGTTTGTAGCCTACTACAGACCACCCTCCCAAACTCAGGAACCCCACTCGGCTTGCCTGAGAACACTGGAGAATATGAAGGTCTCTCCAAACACCATTATATTGGCTGACTTCAACTACCCAAACATAGATTGGGAGCACTACTGAAGCCCCAACACCCTTGCCCAACAGTTCCTAGAATTTATAAACTCAAATGCTATGGAACAACTGGTCACCAGTCCCACAAGAGGGGAAAACATATTGGACCTGATCATCACCAACATGGGGAGTCTATGTTCCATACCAGAGGTATACCCCTCATTGGTAAGATCTGACCATAAATTAATCTCACTGGACATCCATATCCCATCCCCACCCCCAGCCAAGGAAACCACAGTGAAGAACTTCTCAAAAGCAAACTTCACACTTCTCAAAACCGAGGTGGAATCCTTCAAAGCCCCCAGGTCAGTGGAAAATACGGCCCAAACCGCAGAATCCTTTACAAACGCTTTCTATGGACACCTACAGGAATGCATGGATCGTGCTATCCCAAATAAAACCAAGACTCATTCCTCCAAAGGCAGGAGACCTGTCTGGTGGACCCCAGCCATAAATAAGTTATACAACAGAAGGAGGAAGTTACTACATGATAGAGCAAAATCCCAAAAAGGGAAGGCATCTCTGATCAGTACTAGCAAGAAACTACGATCCCTCATAAAATCATCTAAGGCCAGCTTCGAAAGAAAAATTGCACAAGATGCTAAAGATTATCACAAGGCCTTCTTTAGTTATGTCAGGAACCTGGGTGGCAACTCCCAGATATGCTCTGAGTTAGTT
Source organism: Protopterus annectens (assembly GCF_019279795.1). NCBI lineage: Eukaryota > Metazoa > Chordata > Ceratodontiformes > Protopteridae > Protopterus > Protopterus annectens. The sequence continues at coordinate 96,009,388 of NC_056740.1, forward strand.
CAAAATGACAAAAAATACACTGAACCCACAGACATTGCCAACATCCTGGCAGACAGGTTCAGTGCAAACTCCCCCCCCAAAAGAGCAAATGTCTATCCCAACAGAGTGCAGCCTCCCTGACATCACAGATGCACAGGTGAGAGCTGCCCTCTCCAAAGCAAAAAACACAGCATCAATGGGACCAGACGGTGTCCCGGGCTGTGTCTTACACGAACTCCAAGAAGAACTGAACCCTCACATAAAGTCACTGTTCAATCTCAGCCTTACTACAGGATATGTACCCAAGGAATGGCGTACAGCAACAGTGATCCCACTCCACAAAGGTGGTGCCACAACGGACCCTGGAAACTATCGCCCTATAAGCCTGACTAGCCTGGTCTGCAAAGCTATGGAGCGTATCATCATGAAACTCATAAACAAAGACATTGGGAACCTCCAATCACTGGATCCTACCCAATTCAGCTTTGTTAAGGGCAGATATTGCCTCTTGAACCTGGTCAACTTCTTTGAAACAGTCACCAAGGCCATAGATGAAGGGAAGGTAGTCCACACAGCCTACCTGGACCTCGCAAAAGCCTTCGACACAATACCCCACTCGGGCATCATAAATAAGCTCACCAGCTTAAATATCAACCCCTATGTCACAAGATGGGTTGCAAACTGGCTCAGGAATAGAACCCACATGGTCAGAATTGCAGGTGCCATGTCAGACTCTAAACCAGTTACAAGTGGCGTCCCACACGGCTCAGTCCTGGGACCTCTCTTGTTCGGTATATATTTCTCTGAGGTACAGGCTAACATGGGAGGACTATGGCTGACCAAGTTCGCAGATGACTGCAAACTGGGTGCCATAACTGACTCGCCGACTGACATAAGCATCCTCCAAAAGGGTCTCACAGAGACGGATAACTGGTGCCAGAGCCATGGCCTAAAGCTAAATGCCAAAAAGTGCATAGTCATCCCCTTTGGGAAAAACAAAGTGCCCACAAATTACCACATAGGTGGTAATCCATTAAGTATGGAAGAAGTAATTAGGGATTTGGGGACCCAAGTAGATAGCAATCTCTCCTTTGACAATCACGTTGCCAAAGTGGTTAGAAAGACCTTCTATATAGCCTACCTTATCATGAAAGGGTTCACATCTAGATCAAGAGAGGTCATTGTGCCCCTCTACTCATCACTCATCAGGCCCATAATTGAATACAATGCCCCATTTGGGATGTACCTTACCCGACACCTGCAGCAACTGGAAAGACTCCAAAAGTACCTCACCAAGAGGATCAAGGGACTCAAACAGATGCCCTACGCAGTTAGGCTAAAGAAACTCCAGCTCTACTCAGTTGCTTACCGCCTACTCAGAGGTGATCTGTGCCTGACGTATAAAGCCATGTCCAACCCAGAATTAATGGACATGCTCCACCTCAGGAAATCCAAATCCCTTAGAGCTACACGCTCCAGGGACTTAAACCTCAGCACAGAAATAAATAGTACATGCTGGAGGGACAGATTCATATCCCAGAGGCTCCCCTCACTCTGGAACAAAATCCCAATCCATGTTAGGCAGAGTCCCTCAATGACCCTCTTCAAGAGAAATCTTGACGAGTGGATGGGAGATCGTAGGTTTACCCCTGGGATCTCTTCTGTGTCCCTACTAGACAGAGGCACAGTAAACTAACCTCAAAAGGGCTATCTTCTGTGACCTACTATACAGAGGCACAGTCAACTAATCTAAAAGGGTGGCAAAAGCCAAACACACTCTGGCTAGGCTTATAAATGCCGTAGGGCAGATAGCCTAGTATCAACCTATGAACCTATGAACCTAAGTACTAAACTTGACTTCTGGTTCTCTGAAATCATGTTAAAGAATTATTGCTCATACCCTAATGTCTTCTAAACTGTTGATTTATAAAGGTATAGGCTGCCACTTCCTTGTTTATCATGTTTAATGATTATTTTTCCACATTAATGAATACTTTTCAGCATGCACGACTTACTACTTGAATGGGCAGATTATGCTTGTCAAACTATCATCTTTCGATTGAATGCCATAATGGAACTGATGATATCATTTTTCTTTTTTGCCATTGGTAAAATGTCATCTACTTTGCTTTCACTCCTGAAAAATGTGCTGAAGACCCCATTTGAAAGATGATGGCAGTGGGTGGAAGAGTAACTGCAGTAATGTTATGCAAACTCATGTATGAGGGCTAATATCATTGACTATATGCTGTTTAATTTTTTAAATTTAAAATTTATAAAATTAATATGATTTTTAATTTTCTGAACATTATGCTTACTGTATTACATTGTGAACTGAATAATGTGGTTTGTGAAGATCTTTCAGACTTAGAAATAGTGATTCCACTTTGGAATGACAATTACATGAGTCTCACATAAGGACAGCATATATGAGTTGATGCAAAGATTCTGTATCCCCACCTCTTATGCTGGATAGCTTTAAATTGCATAGGAATGGCATCAAACAACTATGTAGTCCCTAAGCATGATGTGTTCTACTTTAATGTGACCTTGATATTGTGGCACAGAGCAGTAGAGTGATATACCATGTAACTAGCTCCACACTGTGGGTAGCATGTGGTCCTCAAAGGAAAAGTTTGTCAAAGTGTTTGTCTAGTATGAATGAAGGATTGTATCTGCATTCCTCAGATGTCTAATGGACTGGAAGAAGCACGGAGGCTTGAAGCCAAATCCTAATGTGACTAATAAGTGCTATCTACAATTGTGCATTACAATAATGTATTATCTTGTATAATTCATGTTATGTATTCCAGTTGTACAGCATTTGCGATATTTATCCACTACTTGAAATATTGTCTTGGGATAAGATCACATGTGAGTTTCCATTATCATCTCACTCATAACTGGCCAGCACACTATCACTCCTGTATCACCCATGCTAAAATCTTACTATAGTTTCTATGCTTATCATTTCATTCACATTGTGTTATATATTGATTAATTTGGTAGCAGTAACTTTTATATAAAGCACCTGTTTACTGTACTTTCAGTTTTTCATTTTTGATTTGTCTACATACTGGTACTACCAATATTCATTCGGCTTTATTTATGTCCTTGTACCTTATGTTGTGTCATCATTATCCGCAGTTGCATTCAGTCCTGAGTAGGCATCTGCAGGCATGTTTTTCACAATTCAGCATGCGGTCACCTAAGCACAATGTGTGTGTGTGTGTGTGTGTGTGTGTGTGTGTGTGTGTGTGTGTGTGTGTGTGTGTGTGTGTATATATATATATATATATATGTGCATGTATATATATATATATATATATATATATATATATATATATATATATATATATATATATATATATTATAGTTGTCAAAAGGAACCATACAGGTGTTAGGAAGGTGAGCATCAGTTACTGAAGTAGCAACCAAGATGAGTGATCAGCTGTCCAAGCCTCCTGTCAACATTAACACTAATACAACAGTGGACATAATGTGAAAGATAGGCAACCAGGTGGTGAATGACAAAAGGGATGTATAACTACAAGAGAAAGTAGAATGAAAAAGCTAAATTAAAACTTGATATGTTTGACATGGTGAGCACTTGGCAGAAACTTTAATGAGGAGGTACATGCTGAAAGACAAGGATCAGAAAAGGCAGACTTAAGTGGAATTATCATTGTTGTCATGGGTTTGGTAGCACACAGTACTGATGTTAAAGTTTGCCTTCATATAGTGATGCATTTGATGTGAATGGAGAAGGACAGACTGTGCTCTACACAGAAACATCTGAGGCACAGTCGAAGAGTGTGATTCATGACTTTTTAAACCACAGCAGTGGAACACCTTATTGAAGAGGATGACCACCAAGATACAATGATCCTGCATTTGATTACATTAGGTGTGATACATGAAATACTGCCTCCTGCATGTTTTTTTTTGTGCCACTAACAAAAAAGACTTAAATTCTGATTAAATGGACTTTTGACCATATGGTACTAGTTCATATCTCTCAACTGTATAGATTGTTGGAGAATGTCCAGATTTTTGCCTTGTATTTTTGGTCTGGTTTTCATAAAACTGGCAAATTGTTGAGTTTTGAAGTCAGAAAATAATGACAGGCATTCAAGTTTTAGACTTCATACCCTTCAGAAAATCCATGTTAATGTAAAATGCATTATGCTATCAACTTTCTAAGTTGTTAACAGTAATACTTAAAGAGTGCCCCTATTTTGGGCCTTTGTCCCTCCATTATTTATGGCTTTGTCCAGATTTCTTGCTCTCAGATTTTGAGAGTATGTACTGATTGAGTCTTAGGTTCTTGTACTTTCTTGTATGTGATGTGGTGCTGAGAGGCTGCATCTCCAATGCTGTATGCATTTGTTGAGTCAATGTTAGAGTCAATGTTTTAGTAAAGATTGGCATGTAGTCAAGGAAGAATTACTAAAGTATGGAGTGCAAGTGTGAAGACAGGCATTCTGCATCTGAAAGACAGTAACAAACTGAGATCAATATGTCTGCTGCACAGAACAATTACAGAAATGTAAAAAAGCCCTTACAGTTATAGTGGTGTCTTAAGCTATACATTGCTGAAAAGATAGATTTACCAAGAAAAACATGATAGAGCAATACAAGTAGAGCAATAAATCCTGGCTGAGAAGCAATATGAGAAAACAATTACAAAGATAGGAGGTGGGATGAATATATTGATGTCTTATTGAAGGAGGGTTCTCTGTAAAGCCTGAAGGTTTTTGAAATAGTGTGTGACACAGCTATGGTGAGTAACACAAGCAGCAAGAAAAGTGAAATATTTTAGTTGGGTATTAATTATTTCTGGTTATATGAAGAAAGGATGTCAAGGTAGTTCATGTTAACCTTCCTACTACTTATAGTCTTGGGTTCAATTTTCTTAGCCTCTGTTTGCCTAGCCTATGATTCTGAGTAAGTCACTTAACCAGACAGTGTTCCTGGGCTGAGATGAAAAAAGGTCCATGTGGCTCAGTCCTCTACTGTAGATAACAAATGCAAGTAAATAATAAATTTCTTTAGTTATAAATCTAAAAAAACAAGATATCCCACTCAATGCAGTGAAGCCTAAGTTGTCCAGATACACCTCCAAGTATATTATTTTTTTAAATGAAATTAAAAATACATAGCTATGTGGCATTTATTCTACTTTAAATGCGTTTTGCCTAAAGCAGATGCGCTAATAAAAGCCACAGGCTTACCCATGCTGGAAACTGATATCCAGAGTAATGACAGAACTCTTATAAGCAGTACAGAGTATTAACATTCTGCAACCTGTTCATACAACCTGAAGCACTACTCACAAGCCACACCAACTCTCTTATCACTAGAACCACACTCCACAGCATTGCATATGCATTCTTATTTCAGGCACCTACTTTTTGGCAAGCTATCCCCATCGTCCTAAGAGAAAGCAACACTTACTCCAAATTCAGAATGCAACTCAAGATGCACCTCTTCATCCAAGCCAAATGCTCATGTTTTCCCACAGGACATATTACCTAACACACTATCACTCTTTATTTTCCATTTCTCTTCTCACAGAATTACAGAAGATGGATGCACTTCAGAAGCTAATATAAATATTGTACATTACACACTTTAGGCTTACTTTAATGTACATATGCAGTTTTTCTTTGTAACTATTGTGAACTACTTTGTAGTTGATTACATGTCTGCCTTTTCTGCTTCTGAAATATTTTGTGTTGGACACAGGCTGAGCCTGAATTTGGTCAAGACTGATCAGTGAATTGCATTAGTAAACAAATATAAATAATAAATAAATAAATAAATAAATAAATATCTGTAAAATTGCATAACAACTGCAGCCAAAATTAATTAACAAAAAAGCTTGTATGAGTCTTGAAATAATACAAAAATATAATATTGATATACACTTATTTTGGTTTTAAAATAAAAATTGAGATTTATGGAAAAATATAAATGAGGAAATAAAATAAGCTATTGGATATAGAATTAAAGAACTAGCTAGTTTTAAGCCTAGCAGCACAAAGTTTGGTGAGCTATTACAGCATGAAGATATCTCCAGCAGTTTCTGATTCTGCAAATTAAAAGGCCAGTAGGTCAACACTTGTCAGTATATCAGCTTAGCATGTTCGTATCATTAAAAGGATTAGCATTATTTCCTCCAGAACTGTGAATTTAAATGTTCAACCTTTGGAGCTCCAAGTGTACCACTGAGATAATTACCTAGGAATAATCATGATACACTCAGCAAATTATAACCTTCCTCTGTGCAGAAAGGACATGTTTTATTTATATTTGCTCCCCAGTGGTTTTGTGAGTGATAAGATTCTAACAAAAGTGATCAATAATACAGCTATGCAATGCATAGCCTGCTACTGCAGTTCAAATGTTTGTTTTTAAATGAGTGGTTAATCTTGCACATTACCTTTTATTATAAATTTTCTTGGCCTTGCAACTTGTGATTGCCAGCAATAATTCACTATGAAGTGAATGAACAAATGAAATTAAAGTGAACCTGGCATAACTTTGCATTACCTTTTGTTACATTGTTACCTCTGCTCATTTCTTTCAGAATGTTCTACACTGCTATATTTACACTAGTTTAATTGTAGTTATGTAGTAATAAAAAGATAATGTTGAACAACAGATCTGCAGTTTATGTCACCCAGAACATATTGGTATGTGTATATTTGTGTGTGTGTGTGTGTGTGTGTGTATGTTGTGGATGTGGGTGTGTATGTGTGTGTGTGTGTGTGTGTGTGTGTGTGTGTGTGTGTGTGTGTGTGTGTGTGTGTGTGTGTGTGCATGCATGTGCATGTGTGCGTGCGTGTGCATGTGTGTGCGTGTGTGTGTGTGTGTGTGTGTGTGTGTGTGTGTGTGTGCGTGCATGCGTGTGTGCGTACGTGTGTGTGTGAGAGTGTGTGTGTGCGCGTGTGTGTGCGTGTGTGTGTGTGTGCGTGTGTGTGTGTGTGTGTGTGTGTGTATGTGTGTAAATGTGCCTATATATTTTTTCTGTGGAGTGTCTGTGAGGACAAATCATTCTACCCATTACTGATATTTGAAGATATTTATGACCTACAGTGAAGATATCACACTTTTTTTCATAACACATCTTTGGATTGTATAGCAGGCTATCCAAAGAGGATAGGAAACCAACCCTGATCATAGCCAGCAGATGATCTAGATTCAGCAAGTGTAGAGAGAGAGAGAGAGAGAGATAGCAGATAACAAATGTTCTCCATATTCAGCCTAAACAATGGCAGTCCTGTTCACAGGGGGTAAGTAACCACCTTTTGTGGCCTCACAGTCCCATCATTGTATGGTTACTGGTACATTTAATCTATGAAGTTTTTTTCATAGATCCAGACAAACCAATGATTTGCTTCCCTTTAAAAATATATAAATACATTGTGTAAATAGAATAAGCATTGGGGTTCATAAAAGACTTATAAGGGTTGGGAAAAAGAGCTCAGTAATGTGTGAGACATTTAAGCAATATCCCATGTCTGGGTGTGGATAATGCTGGATTTATCCACGGCAACCATGGGTAAATCCAGCATTACCCAGACCCAGAAGTGGGTTATTGCTATTATACAATTACATTATTTAAGAAAAAGACTACTTACATTTCCTAAATGTCTTTGTATAATACGTCTGTGCTGCCTTTTCTCATCTTGTTGGTATCCTGGAGCTTTTTTTATGTACTGCGCATGCATATGGGACTTGTGTTCCCCCGCTTACGTAGTACATAAGTGCTGTGAAGAGTTAGCAAGGGAGAACGGAAGATCTCCGTTGCTTCTTCTTCTTTATAAATAATAAAAAAGAAGAAACCAGGAGCATTTTTATGTTCGGGAGTGTCGGGACAGACTAAATAAAAGGATAATCAGGTAAGCTTTTAAAGATTTGTAGAACATACCTGATTATCTTTTTATTTCTGTCTGTGCCATCTCCCAAATGTAAAAAGTCTTTGTTTTCTTTTGTTTAAAAAAAAAAAAAGAAAAAAAGAAAAGTAAAAAAAAATAATGAGATATACTAACGGGAAAAAGTCCGGACAACTGGACCTTTTTCCGTTAGTATAGTCTCGGATTTACAATGGGCACGTTGGTTGGGTTGGCCGGTCAGAGTGCTCACTTTTGAATATTTTAGGCTGGTCATTGTATAATACACATTTGACCATTAGTTTTGCATTTCTCCATATCTGATAATGGGTACTAAGCCTTGTTTCGTAAGAATGCATCCAAAGTTTCTGCCTATCAGACATTTCATATCACCCAGAATTCAGCCAGAATGAAAATGCAATGGTAGGTATTTCTTTTATCTTCATTTGTACAGCTTATCTGTATTATGTAAGGCACAAGGCATGTGACCTATGGAGTGCCTATCCTGTACTGCACTTATCCAGAATGCCATGAACACTTCCTGTTTCTCACAATGACAAGAGTATCCATTTACAGCAGGCCTTTAGAATTTTTTTTTCATTAAATCCAGACAGGTATGATCCATAGCACAATTGATTTCTACACAAGGTGTTTAACTTATATTTATATGATTCATTGTATCATGTTAAAAGAAATCCAAACACTTTGACAGCAGTACTAGTGACTTTGTATTTCATGCAGAGATAGTCTCTGGTGTTCCTGATCATTTGTGTGCAGCATTATTATCACACCTAAATGACACAGTGCTTTAATGTCCCAAAGTATGTTGGTTAAAATATTTGTCTAAAGACAAAATGTCATTCCCAAATACCTATGAGAACATTGAAGAATAACACTTTTGCACTTTAATGCCAGCAATGCATTGTGGGAAAGTTAATTTAGCAGCAGGTATCTGAAAAAAGCTTGTTTGAAAGAACCCTTTATAACATTGTGACCAAGCTGTCTTTTATATTGTTTAAAATGTATCACACACCTTGCCTTTGGCATGCAGGATACTATGAGTGAGCTGAAACTTTTTGAATTGCAGTAGATGAGGCTCCAAATGAAGGGAACACAGAAGCTGCAAACAGCTTATCTTCTTTCATTGAATTTAGTCTGAAATCTTCTGTTTGATGCTATGTGGTCAACGGATGGGGCAGCGGACAATAAAAGTGACATTGTAAGGTGAAACAGTGAGAAATTGTTACACCTTGGAGGGTTGCAGTCAATGCTGCACAGAATAGTATGTACATCTAAAGTTGGGAGGGTGGCCTAATGGTTAAGGTGTTTGCCTTACAAACACAAGGTGCAGGGTTTGAGTCTCACAAGGGATAATTGGCTAGGCTTAAACAAATGGCTCGCAAGGGCAGTTAGCTTAGTACTAATCTATGAACCTATGAACAAGGAATATTCTGTACATACATCAGACTGAAAATGTTCGAATTCCAAATGGTATTATTAAATCACAGTGACAAATATGTTACTCTTTTTCCCATTCAATATAACAAATACATATACATATATATGTGTATGTGTATATATATATATTATATATATATATATATATATATATATATATATATATATATATATATATATATTTGTTATGCATTATTTTAATTTGTTTTTACTTTGCATTCTGTTTCATGAATCTTGAAGGACACAACATTGTTCCTTCTTCTGACAAGAATGTATTGTTGCAAAAATTCATAAAATGTCATTTAAAAATTATGTCATGGATCAAGTCCAAACAGCACTATTTCTTTGAAATTATTTTTATTCACAAAATTTAAGTAAACTCATTTAATGTGCACAAGATTTGTAAATACATGAAACAATGCACAGTGCTGTTAACCAGCAATTATTTTATACAAATGTATTTATTTATCTTTCACACAAACTAGTTGGTAATATATTTTGGGTCTAACATTGGTGAAATTTTAATCTGTACTTTTTTATACAGTTTTCATAAGCTTCCAGGGTTTCGGGCTAAAATAATACTGCTATCATAATCTCTCTCTATGTAGGCTGAAACAGTCTGAAAATGGAATCAGAACTTCCACTATCTCAAGCCATTAAGCAAAAGTTCATTTGGAAACATTCGCAAAAATGTCTACTGAGACTTTTCATGCAGTATGGCACAATATTGCATTCCACTGATAGTCGAATGGCCTTCTCTTTTGAGTGCCAGTTCTCTCATGTTTCATGTGTAAAAAATGTTGATTTTCATCCAACATTCAGAGGCCTCTGGTAATGTGTTCTCAAAGCATATTCATAGAAACTTTGAATACATTTCTTTTTTTTTCTACAGAGAAAAGGAGATAAAAATAAACTTTAAATGACAGACGTAGGTAAGTTTATCACATACGCATACACATGAAGCTTTATTAATCAAGCATCAATCATGCAATTGCTTTGATATTTTCATTTGTCTCTTAGCAATACTTATTTCAATTGCAAGGACAAGACATTTACTCTGCAACAGCAATACATTTCAATATTATTTGTTTGTCAATTAATACTTTTTATTCATCACAGTTGTCTGACATTCCAGAATGCCTTCCAAGCAACGTCCCAAATTTCAAATACAGTGAGAATTGTGTGGTCTGCATTTCTGATACTGAAGTACTATGAAGGTCTTCATGTAACAAGTCATCAGACTGCCTTTTTAGATGCTATAGACCTGAAGGGATTTAATTTTCTCATTTTCTAGTGGAAATGCCTTTTCGTACACCTCCATAGCTATCTCTTTGGAAACTTCTATGATTATCTAAGGCAGGATGGTATCATAAACACATATTGTATCCAACACAATCACTAAGAGAAACTTCTTAAATCTATTTTACAATGATTTATGGATCTATTTATCATGAAGAAATACCTCCAATTTCTTCTAAGAAACTTTCATCCTCAGTATAAAGTAGTGCACTACACTTCTGATAATCCTTGATAAACATTCTTTCAGCCCACGTCTCTAGGGACCTTCATATGTTTTCACTCCAGCTCCGCGCTTCAAAGACAATGGATATATTGCTTTCTGTTCACAAAGCTATTTTGCTTAGACTGACTTTATTTGTTTCCTTGAACATAACTGAAATTTTCTAGCTTCAACAAGAAAGCAAGTAAGGGAATTATATTACCCATTAAAAGAGTTGGTGATGAACCTACACTTTGCTTTACTAGAACAGATGAATACTCCACTGCGAAGGGTACACTTAATCACTATAAATTCTCTGTGATTTCTTCACATGATTTTTGACAGCGTATGCACTCATCTCAATGTGACATTTAGTCTATGGGCAGTTAAAAATACAGGTCACATGTTGTAACTCCCACTACTCATAAAATGTTGCAAACCATTATCAGATATCATCATGTCAGGAATGTCATATCTTGAGAACAGTCCTATGTCCTTTGATCACACTTTTACTTGTACCACCAGTTAACTTGTAACCATCTGTTTCCATTTTACATCATTGTCTTCATAGAACTGAGTATGAAAACATCACTCCTCCTGCTATTACTCAGATTAGCATTACATGCTGCAAAGCTCTGAACTTCTTGGTTAATCTACACCAAGATTCTTGGCTAGTATAACATGTTAAAAGGTCTATTTACATTTAATTCTTATGTGTTATTTTATTTGCATTCCTGCCAGCACATCCTTCAGTAGTGGTCCAGACAGTATTAACTTATCAGATTTAAATATCAAGCCCTGTATGCAGCTAATCGCTTTTTTAGATGAGCAGTATGGCAGTACTGGGACTTCCAAGATGGCCACACACTGTTCAGCAGCTTAACTTCAGCTCTCCCAGTGTGAAAAAAAAGTGACTGAGAAATAAGGGTTAGTAAGGTTATCAGTTTTAGTAAAATTCAGTTACTGGCTAGTCTAGTAAGTACACCGCTTGGATGCCAGCAAAGGAGAAACTTAGAGGGCCTGAAAGAAGATCATCTAGGAAAGGCGAAGAGGAAACTGACTGGGAAAAATCCTGCAGCTGTACAACAAAAATCAGTTAAGCTCCAACTTTGGTACAAAAGATGGCTTCCAGAGGAAAAAAGTCAAATGTGCTTGGAGATATCTAAAATCAAACACTGAAGGAGTATGTCAACTCAAATAACAAAAGGCTGGAGAAAAGAAGAAGCTTTAAACAGCTATTCAGATGAAATGACAAAACTTTAAAAGTCAGAGGTTGAAGTGGCTGGCTATGAAACTGCTTAAGAACGATTGCTTCAAAAACTGGTACAGTGAATACATTTCTTAAAACCTCTAGAGTGCAGACTAGAGGTAGGGTAAAACTAATATATGTTAACTGTATAGATGAAATCAAACAAGCATCTGCTAGGATGCCTTTAGTCCTGAACCAGATACGTCCTGCCATACAGAGTAAAATTTGAAATACAGATTAAACTTTAATTGTTTGATGGCTAACAAAGTGTCATGTATATTTATATTCAATTAAGTAGTCTCCCTTTAAACAGCAGTTCCTACTGCATTACACAATGCATCACATATATGCACATATTCCATTTGCTAACAATTAGTCATCGGGATCAATTTTCTTGGCATTTGTAAGTTTAACTGTGTTTTTTTTTCAAGTTGCTAAAGTGCAAGAACAACTGTCAGGTAAATGCCCTCAATTCTCACCCTGTCTTCAAACCAGTCTCTTCATTATCACTTAAATGGAAAAATACCGCTAAATGGCCTTTCCATGTGACTGGGATGCTTCACCAATCTACCATCACACATGCTTCCTTTATCTATTAACTTTGGCACACTGGCAACCTGAAATATCCCATTAATTATAGAACTTTCTCAATTATAGTCATCATGGCCACTCCTTAATCCATATTTCTGGTATTATTGTCTGTGACACAGTATGCTTTCCCACACATAATTATAAGAGTGTCACTCTAGTTCTGTCATAATTTTTAGTTTTATTATATTCCACAACACTTGTAATCCTCAGCAACACAACAACCAATGTTTTAGTGAAACATTCAGACAGATATATTCTGCACAATCGTAAGACTTGCACTTGACTGCCTGAATGAATGTCTGCCAAAACCTCACACCAAATGTCTTAAATTAATATTCACTTATAAAAACAACCAGGTGCCTCTTTACACACTGAATCTCTTATCTGCTTTCATATCTACAACAAAATTCTTCTGAGGCATTGTAGATTACTTTGACCCCTTTCACATCTCACCCACTAGATTTTCCTCATTTTATTATAACGAGATGTGCATTCTAACCCTTGATCTCTAACCTCTCTAAAAATCCCCACTAACTCCAATTTCCTCTCTCACTTGTAAAAATACGTTGCTCTCTAGAAAATGTAGAAAGCTCAACTCTTGGCTATGAACAGACTTACTTGTCTTATTTGCTGTGATAGAATCACAGGTAAAAACCAAACATTTATATTACACATATTCTTTCCTGGCTACAAATATATTTTATTTATTTAACATTTGTTTACCAGGAAACTCTGACTTGGACAGAGCCCATTTTCAGCTTAGGCCCAGGGAGAAACACTCTAGAAGCATGTCTTTGGAATGTAGGAGAAAACTTACACAAATACAGGGAGAACATGCAGACACCACACAGAAGGCACCCCAGCAAAGAATCAAACCAGAGAACCTCTTGCTGTGAGGCAACACCACTAACCACTGCACCACCCTAAACACTAGACCAGGCAAACAAATGGGATTGGCGTGCTTCTGCTTTACTTTTCCCTTCTCATCAATTCTATTATATAAGAATCGAAAACAATTAATGATTATAAGCTTAGCTAGTTAGTTACTAAAATATCCACATAAAACTCCTAACTTGCCTATAAAGTGGTAGCATATACCCCTACAGAAGGTTTATACACTCATATCTACAACCCTAAATGCCAAATAAACGATAATAAAGCTTCCCTTATTTTGTGAGACATTAATGTACACTTTCTATGATATCAGAAAAAAATAAATATGCAGATTCCAACCCAACTTAAGCCTTATGCAATTAATCAATGGACCAGCAAACAACCACACCCTACTAGACCTGCTCATAACTAATATGCTTAACTGTATCATATCAGTAAATATACATTCTGTATTCCCAAGTAACTATTTCCCTGTTACCTAACATTGTGTCATCCATAGAAGCAAATCTCAATGCATTTCTTTCACATTTTGACCTAAATTATAGAGGAAAATTAATCCTATCAAATCAGACTCAAAGGATATTAATTGGGCCCTCATCCTCCAATGTAAAGATGTAAATGCTGTAACAAACCTTCATGTTCCCATATCTAACTTCCCTGCTGGGATTTTATCCCCTCCCAAAGTTAGACAGAAAATAACTTGTGAAAAATGTAAAATGAAGGATTAAAAGTCCTTCAACTTTTTCCAGATAATGATTTGTCCTCCTTCATAGTCTCTCCAAAAAAGCTACCAGTAGCATAAAATATTCCCCTGGATTTGGTAATCTTCCATGCAGGACTAGCTTAGTTCTGCACGGAAGCAACCATTTAGGAGTAGCACAGCAGTGCACCATGCATAATAATGAAGGCGCACTGCCCGAGCTCCTAAACGGACATGGAGCATGGACGAGTGCAGGGGGTGTGTTTGAGAGCAGAGCTCTCACAATATACACGCCCCTGCAATCAAGAACTGCAGTTTAGCAATAACAATGAGTGAGACCACTCATAGGGGGTTGCATACCCCCAGCAACACCCCCCACGTTTATAAGAGCAATAGCTAAAATATAATAATATAAACAAGTTACTTTTTTTTTATCAAACAGATAAAATTTAACCATAGGTGCGCGGGTTTGCCCATTGCTTAGTTATGTATACTGCAGCTTAAATGGCACAAGAAGATAAATATCAAGATATATGCAAATGAAGCAGTACTGCAATACTGTAGTGGTCAGAGCAGTCATTCCCGGTTCAAGTCTCACTCCAGTACATTCCATTTTCCATGTCAAATCACTTTTTGAACAATATGTTTTGTTGCATAACCTATTAAATAACATATATTTGTGAACTGGAGTACTGCATTAAATGCAGATGTGAGGTGTCATTGTAATAATGTTGTAAAATCCACAGATAAACACGTGCCCCATACAGTATATGTACACATGACTCAGGGATACAAATCAAAGGTATAATATGCAATGAATGATAAATCCATAGAGTGTCCAAATTCACCACCTTCCCAAGGACCATTTTACATTTCTGTCTAAATTAGTGTGGGGGTAAGCGGGAGTAAGCACTATTAAGCAGTAGTAAGCGAGAGTAAGCATATTTAAGCAGTAGTAAGAGAGTTTAAGCCCGTTTGTATGGGGGTGAGCAATGCACACATAGGTTAAGCAATATTGAAGCTAACTCTCTGTAAGCATATTTAACTGTAGGTTAGCATTGCTTACCATAGTGCAAACCCGCACAAACCTGCTTACAATTGCTTAAAAGTGCCTTAATCACTCTGTATGCAACAGTCGCTGTTCTGCCCAGAAACAAAATAAACAGCCCTTGCAGGTCTTGAACCCAGGACCCTGCACATTATAGTCACAGTAGTTAATAAGTAAGTCATCACAGCAATGCATAAGAATGAGGTATCACCAAACAGATCCTCACTATAGGAATATTAAACTTAACATGTGAAAGGAATCTATATACAGTTTTACATTGCATAACCTACTACATAACATAAATATGTGAACTGGAGTACTGCATTAAGTCCAGATGTGAGATGTCATTGTAATAAAGTGTTGAAATCCCCTAATAAACACAAGGACCCCATACAGTGTAGGTACACATGAATCATGGATACCAAACACATATATAACATGTAATGAATAATAAATCAATGCCAAACAGCAAATAGTATGCAAATTAAAAATTAAGCAACACTAAGCTTTACACAGCCCTGCTTACTAGGTGTAAGCAATGTGTAGGCCAGCTAAATCAGTTTGCCCATTGGTATAACCCTTTAAGCAATGCCAACCTTAGATAAACAGGTTTGCCCATAGCGTAGCATTTTCAAAACCGTCCAATCACGGCAAAGTGTGGCAAATTGCGCCTATTTAAACCCAACAGGCCGGAATACATCTCATAACTGGTTACAGCTTGCTCCTGTAGGCACTATGACTGGTGTGGGAGAGGGAGTGCATTTTAGGGCACAGCACTGGGTCATCCAGGAGTCCAAAGTCATGGCAAGACTCCTTGTTAAAGACCATGACCAGAGACTGCTGCAGGGCCAGTACCAGGGTTCCCAATATAAAGTGGAAGCCTGGGACCATCTCGCCTGTGACCTCACCAGTGCCAATGGCATATGTGGAACTGCTGAGCAGGTCAGGCATTACTATGCCAACCTAAAGTGGAGAAAGAGGGAGCTCTTCGATCAGTGGATCCAAGAGGCTAGGCGGACGGGAGATGTCCTGGCTGTGTGTATCAGTCCACTGCCTGTTTAATAATTGCCAGCTCATGTATATTATGGATAGGTATGGCTAAAATTTCCTCTTATGTCTTTGACAGTGGCAGATGAATGGGCTGTGAACCGGGAAGCCCATGCCTGTAGATTGCAGAGGTTGCGTTGCAAGGCAGGTTAGTAATACTCTTGCATGTACTGTCATAAGAAATAAATCTAGAAGTAGTAGAAAGTTAATTGCCAGTATAAAACCTGTATTGTTTAAGGCACATACTGAATACACCAGACAATATGGCAGGAAAAGTCTCATATAGGTTACATAGGTTCATAGGTTCATAGGTTCATAGGTTCATACTAGGCTATCTGCCTTGGGGCAATTATAAGCCTAGCCCGATTTTGTTTGGCTTACGCCACCCCTTGATTTGAGTATACTGTGCCCTTTTTATGGTTTAGTTTACTGTGCCTCTGTCTAATAGTGACACGGAAGTAATCCCCAGGACAAACCTATGATCCCCCATCCACTCATCAAGATTCTTCTTGAAGAGATTCAGTGAAGTGCTCTGCCTAACATGAATTGGAATTCTATTTCAGAGCGAAGGGAGCCTCTGGGTTATGAATCTGTCCCTCCAGCAAGTCCTATTTATTTCTGTGCTGAGGTTCACGTCCCTCGAACATGTGGCTCTAAGAGATTTAGATTTACTGAGGTGGAGTATGTCCATTAATTCTGCATTGGACATAGCTTTATATGTCAGGCATAGATCGCCTCGAAGTAGGCGGTATGCAACTAAGTAGAGCTGGAGTTTTTTTAACCGAGCAGCATATGGCATCTGTTTGAGTCCCTTGATCCTCTTGGTGAGGTACTTTTGGGGTCTTTCTAATTGCTGCAGGTGTCGGGTAAGGTACATCCCAAAAGGGGCATTGTATTCTATGATGGGCCTGATGAGGGATGAATAAAGGGGCACGATTACCTCTCTTGATCTAGATGTGAATCCTTTCATGATGAGGTGGGCCATGTAGAAGGTCTTTCTAACCACTTTGGCAATGTGGTTGTCAAAGGAGAGATTGCTATCAACTTGGGTCCCCAGATCCCTAATTACTTTCTCTGTACTTAATGGTTTACCACCTATGTGGTAGTTTGTGGGAACATTGTTTTTGCCAAAGGGTATGACTATACACTTTTTGGCATTTAGCTTTAGACCATGGCTCTGGCACCAGTTATCCGTCTCTGTGAGACTTTTTGAAGGATGTTTGTGTCAGCTGGAGAGTCGATTATGGCGCCCAGTTTGCAGCCATCTGCGAACTTGGTGAGCCATAGTCCTCCCACGTTGGCCTGTACCTCGGAAAAGTATATACCGAACAAGAGCGGTCCCAGGACAGAACCTTGTGGGACACCACTTGTGACTGGTTTCGAGTCTGACATGGCTCCAGCAACTCTCACTCTGTGGGTTCTGTCTTTGAGCCAGTTTGCAACCCATCTTGTGACATAGGGGTTTATATTTAAGCTGGATAGCTTATCTATGATGCCTGCATGGGGTATTGTGTCAAATGCCTTGGCTAGGTCCAGATAGGCTGTGTGGACTATCTTCCTTTCATCTATGGCTTTGGTGACTGTTTCAAAGAAGTCAACCAGGTTCAAAAGGCAGGATCTGCCCTTGACGAAGCCGAATTGGGTAGGATCTAGTGTCTGTAGGTCCCTGATGTCTTTGTTTATAAGCTCCATGATGATCCTCTCCATAGCCTTGCAGACTAAGCTAGTCAGGCTTATGGGGCGATAGCTTCCAGTGTCCGTGGAGGCTCCACCTTTGTGGAGTGGGACCACTGTTGCTGTACGCCATTCTGTGGGCACATATCCACATGTAAATAAAAGGTTAACAGCCTGACAATAAAAGGTCTAACTGCTGAACTGCCTGTGTTTACTCTGCTATCATATGGTAATGTAGTGTTGCAATCTCTTAATAGTACTGTTTTATTAAGCACTGTTACCCACATTGTGCTACATAAATAAAATGTGTAGAAATGTCTGTATATGACTGTTGTAATCACAAGAGGTCATATTGTACAACTGAGAGAGACTTAGAAAACCGTGAAAAGATAAACAACATAATCCAAATAGCACACTCAACTGAGACGTGAATGGTTGTATTTTTAGCACACACAGCCATGGGTCGAATCCTGGGAGTGGTAGTAAGCTGTATGCAGAATCAAATCTCACAACTGTACAGATATGTCCAAAATGTCCAGTTAATTGGCCCATATCTGCTACCTGTCACCCTGTCCCCCTGGCAAATCAGTGGGATGATCCCAGACGTTTAGGCAGCAAATAATGACATACAACTGATTGTCAGACATCTCTAAGAACAAATCTGTCACTCTAGCAACTCCCCAAAATGTTATGAGAGTAATAAGCAACGTATGTTCCATCTCCACCCTTATGTTGTGAAGCTGTGACCAGAGTGTGTACAGTAGCAGAGTGAGATGTATGTACATAATAATAATAATATGGAATCTGGTAATATGTGTGGCAACATCCAGGTAGTGCTAACACATATTCCCCCCACAGGTCTGTCAGATTTATTTATTTATTTATTTATTTATTTTATATTTGTTGACCGGGTTTGTCCGACTGGGCTACACATGCCCATTTTCAGATGAGGCCCGAGGAGAAAAGCTCTAACAGAAAATAGACATTTTACATATTAAATACATAAAATACATATAGAAATGTATTCATCAGTACCACATATTACTGCAATACAATGTCACACATTACATTCATCAGTACCACACATTATTGCATTACAGTGTCATACATTAAACTGTGGCAAGTGAAATACATAGAAATACATTCATCAGAGGGATACATTCATAATTACATATTATATACATAATAGTGCAATAGTTACATAGCTGAAATATTTTACTAGTTATGTTTGTACAGAGATGTACCAAGAGGAGAAGATAAAGTAGTAGGTTTGTTTATTGAAGGGAAGGAAGAGAGAAGAGAAGTAGAAAGTTATTGGAGAGTGTTTACGGGGGATAATTGCATTGGCAAGTCCATTTTTCATGAAGGTATTTTTTTGTAGCGGTTTTGAATTGAGTGGGATGTTCAAGGGATCTTATGTCTAGTGGTAGGCTATTCCAGGCCTTGGAAGGGTTAAAGCTATAGACTAGGTGACCCATTTTGGTCCTTGGTTTGTAGATTTTTAGTAGGCCTTGTTCAGAACTGCGGAGTAATATAGTGGGTAGGTAATGAGAGATTAGAGATGGGATAGCTGGACAGAAAGAGGGTTTGTAGAGAATGGAGTGAATAATCTAAAACTGATTATACTGAAGCAGGTTAGATAATTCTAGCCAATTTAGTTCTTTTAGTGAGAGACAGTGATGGGATTTGTAAGAATTTTGGGCAGCAAATCTGGCAATCCTGTTATAAGTTGTTTCTAACTTGTTTAGTAGTCCAGTGTTGAGGCTGGCGAGAATTTGGGAGCTATAAAGTAAAGTGGGTAAGAGGTAGGCATTTGCAAGTGTTAGTTTTGCTGTTTTGCTAAGATATTTTTTGTTTCTATAGAGGAGACCTAGCTTGAAATGTGTTCTTCAGATACAATTATTGACGTGTAACTCAAAGGTTAGTCTATCATTAATAGCAACACCTAAGAGTTTTGTACTGGTGTCCACCTGTATTTGAGTATTATTTTGTAACAGTATGGAGAAGGAAGACTTTATGTGGTTAAGGTTTTTAGGGAGAAAGAGTAGTAATTTGGTTTTCTTTGGATTAAGGATAAGTTGGTTTTCAGATAGCCAGTTATCTACATAGTTAAAAGAGGACTGTGTGCCTGATTTTAGTTGAGTTGATGATTCAGCAATAGTGATAAGTGTAGACTTATCTGTGTATTGTATCAGTGAGGATCCAGGACAGGAAGAGTAGAGAAGGTTGGTAAATATGTAAAAAGAAGGGGCCCAAGGATGGAGCCTTGTGGAACACCCATTTTAACAGGAAGAAGAGGGGAGAAAGCTGAGAGCCATTTGACTGATTGGAGTTTATCAGAGAAATAGCTGTTAAATCAAGATATGGTGGATGGAGAGAAATGCAAGTTTGCTAGTTTAAGGAGAAGAAGTTTATGAGGGACTGTGTCAAAAGCTTTAGAGAGGTCAATGAAGAGACAGGAAATACGTTTGTTACTATCTCTAGCTAGTGATACAGAGTTTAGGAAAGACAGGAGAGCTGTTGTAGTGCTGTGCATGGGACAAAAGCCATGTTGGGTAGGTGTGAGTAGATTTTCTTGCAGAAGGTAGTGTAAGACTTGATCATGTATACATTTTTCCAGAATTTTGGAGAGTGGTGAGAGTATGGCTATGAGTCTAAAATTAGTTATATCTGTAGAGTTTCCTCCTTTACATATTGGAAGGGTGTAAAATTGTTTCCAGATGGAAGGGACTGTGGATTCCACAATAGAGCAGTTTATTAGAATAGAAACTGGGAAAGCAAGAACATCAGCAGCAACCTGAAGGAATGCGGAGGGAATGTTGTATACAGATGTGGAGCAAGGTTTTAATTTAGATAGTAGAGTTTTAATATAGTTAGTGGAGACAGGTTTGAGCGAGAAGGTAGTGGTAGGGTTACTACTGATGGAAGAGTTTGAGCTATAAGGCCTATTATTGTTGGTGGGATGGTTTGCGTCTTGATTTAGTAATTTGGATATTGAGTCTATAAAGTAGTTGTCAAATATGGAGGCAGTTTACTCATGTGTTTTGTCAGGATGAGGGTTAGGGGAGGCTTGCGTCCCTGGGTGTAGTATTTGACTTTTAGCAAGATTTCTAAGTTCTTTATATTTCTGGAGGTCTGGTTGATGTTTAGTTTTAGTCCAAATTTTCCATGCTCTGTCTTTATTTTTTAGTAGTGCATGTGTGTTTACGGTCAACCATGGGGCTATGTTAGACTTTATGCGGACTGTGCCTAGAAATAAAAGATTGAAATCTTGGACTGGTACTGTTTACTCTGGTATTGTATGGCATTGTTAGTGTTGCAGTTGCTCTGAAAAATAAGGTATTACTACTCATCACTGTCATCCACACTGTGCTTCATAATAAAACTGTCTAGGAAACTCTGTATAATAGTGTTGTAATTACAAGGTCAGATTGTAAAACCATGGGAGACTTATAGACAGAAATCAGAGAAGATATACACAGCAATATCTATATAGCACACTCAACTGTGATGTACACTGTTTTATTTTTAGCAGACAAAGCCATGGTTGGAATCCTGGGAGTGGTAGTAAGCTGTATGCAGAATCATACCCCACAAGTGTACAGAATTGTCCAGAATGTCCAGTTAATTGGCCCATATCTGCTGGCTGTTCCCCTGTTCCCCTGGCATATCAGCGTGCTAATCTCTGACATGCAGGCAGCATTTAATGTCATATAACTGACTGGCAGGCCTGTATATATTTGGAAAATGTCCATGAAAACAAACCTGTCATTGTACAACTCACCAAAGGTTTATGAGGGCAATAGTGAAAATATGTCCCGGTTTCACCTGCATGTTGTCAAGACATGCCCAAAGTGTGTGCAATAAGAGATGGACAGGTATGTGCATAAAATAAACCTGGAATCTGAGAATATGTGTAGAAACAGTCAGGTAGTGTTAACAAACAATACCTCCACAGTTATAACAGATAAGATGTATCTACTGCAGGTAAAACTCAGTTCATGTATACAGTTGTCAACATCCATACCACTGTCCAAACTAAGGCCATAGGGTAATGTAATAATACCTGTCAGGTACAGATCACAGCACTGAATAGGAAAGTAATGAGAACTACATGGATATACAAGTTAATTGACATCTTTCTCTCCCTGCCACCATATCTGCAACAATAAACTAAATACATAACTCAATCGGTATGTGCTCTATTAAATCTACTGTTGGGACATATGTCCTATTGTTTGATAAATATTTAAACTTGTTTCTATGCATGTGCCATGTTGAAATACTCCCACATTGGTGGCATGCTGCCATCAATGTACCTGCATGCTGTTGTAATGGCCATTGTGGTTCCATATATGCATGTGTTCTGTTTGCCATGCAACTGTTCCATATCTGGTGTTTTGGGTTAATGGGAATATCTATGCATGCTGTTATACCTAATCCTGGAATGTGTTGACTATTACTAACCCAAATATGTTGTAAAATTGAAGCACCATAGCACATTTGGGAAGGCCAGTCCCGTCAGACCCAACTCTCCAACCTCATCTGGCTGTGGCACCGGGCACCAGCACATCTGGGGCCCACCCCGGGACTTCCTCATTCCCTGGTCCTGCACCATCTTCGAGTGGAACCAGCTCAGGGAATGGGGCTCGCCCCCCTGGGAGTGGGCATGGACAGGACACTGTCACCCATTGCCAGGTTCTGGGTCTGGTGCATAGCGAGCTCCGCAGGGAGTTTGGAGATCTGCTATGCCAGCTTGAGGGCAGCATGGTGCAAATAGAGGGCCAGCCTGGCCCTCCTACTCAGCCCTCAGCACAGCCACCTTCAGAGCCATGACTGTGTAGTGGTGACTGCCCATGGGTAGGGACCTCAGTCTCACGGTTTCCACTAGGGGGCTCATGGACTTCTGACTTCCAAATACCCCTCCCATCCAAGGTGTTTACCCCCATGTGTCATATACCACCCCTGTATTCTGTCTTGTCTGTTATTCTACCCAACCTACCTCCCCAACTATACCTACTATGCCTCCCCAACATCCTACTCTCACATTAAAAAAAAAAAAGGGCAATCTGTTCCCCCCCAAAAATCTCGCCCCATACATAGCTGTCCATTTCGCACACATATCCACTGGACACGTAATCTGGTCTAATTGGCTTCACTACATATTATTGTTGTCCTCACCCCTCTCTAAGGGGTATGAGTGTCCACATATACCTCAAAATCAGTGTATATGCACAGTTGTTGCTGTAGAAGAAATGGGCAGCTATGGACCTTCCCTACACCCTTCCTGCACATCCCTAGCTGTTTTCCCTACTATCTTTCCCTCTTTGTGCCCCTTTTTCACCACTGTTCTATCAACCCTTTTTCATTTCTTTTAAATAAATTACTGCGGGGGTAAGAAGGAG
Source organism: Protopterus annectens (assembly GCF_019279795.1). Taxonomy (NCBI): domain Eukaryota; kingdom Metazoa; phylum Chordata; order Ceratodontiformes; family Protopteridae; genus Protopterus; species Protopterus annectens. The sequence goes on from NC_056740.1 coordinate 96,032,829, forward strand.
TAAGCACTTTTAAGCAGCAGTAAGCAGGTTTAAGCTTGTTTGCTTGGGGGTAAGCAATGCCTACACAGGTTAAGCAACTGAGAAGCTAAATCAGTATAAGAAACTGTAACCGGCAGTTAACAGTGCTTACCTCCATGTAAACCCGTGCATACCCGCTTACAACTGCTTAAAAGTGCCTTAATCACTCTGTATCCAATGGCTCTTGTTCTGCCCAGCAACAAAATAAACAGCCTTTGCAAGGCTCAAACCAAGACCCTGCAAACCATAAGTGATAAGCCATAAGCCATGTCAGATATACATAACCCTGATGTTTTCACAAACATATCATCCAGCACATTCATTCAACAGTACAGGAAATGTATTTATACATGTAGATGTATATGTGTGAGTGTGAATATATATATATATATATATATATATATATATATATATATATATAT